>NW_016207264.1:0-2071 GCF_001687245.7 Rhagoletis zephyria
GGTAATGTTGGAGAGGGGACATGGTCAGTGTCTCCACACTTTTTTCTTTATTTTGTTACCAAAATCACCGGAAAAAGTTACCAAATACAACAAAAAATTACCAAACTTATTTCATGTGCTGAACGGTACAAACATACATTTGTGTGTACTACGGCATTCAATCCCGAAGCATGGGTGCGTTCAGAAATGCATCAAGCCAAAGCACAAGTCTATTTATTTTATTTCTAAACTATAATAGAAATGCCAAATATGCGCAACCACGGTTATAAGCCAAATTGGAACTTAGTTCCGTAAATAAGACATTTCCATCAATAATAGTTCAGAAATAAAAGATACTGATGCTTTGGCTTGATGCATTTCCGAACGTACCCCATTTTAACAATCCCGGGATTTCGGGATGTAAAAATTGTAATCCTTGGATCCCGATATTTTTCGGGATCTCGACTTCATCACAACTTTTTGCATTTTACAGTAGATTCGCCTTTTTCAAACCACACAGATTCATTGTCACCACAATTGATCTTAGGGGAACATAATGCCCCTAGTAAAAGAGTATGTAATTTGATGTTTAACTATTTTTATTCTAAAATATCTATATTGTCAAAAACATTTACTCATATTTGCAGAAATGCTTTTCCAAAAAAGGCCAACAAAGTAAAATGAAGAAGATCTCTGCCACACTGTAAAAGCTGATGTGTTTTGAATTGCTACCAGATTTTTCGTACAGTTATTGAGGCAGGTCCTGGAATTCTCTTCCGACTGCAAATGGCTCAAGTTCACTTTGAATCCAAAGTTTGGTGTTCTGTATTTCTTGTGTTTTATGTCAAATTAATATTTTTTTGTTTTCATTTTCAACATATCTTTCATTCTGTAAGTCAATTAGTAAAAATCTCGGGATACCGGAGCTGTAATACCGGGATTTCGCGACTTGGAAAATAATGCCCTAGTGTGTACATGACTGAGTTCCAAGTTGCATTAATGCAAAGCATCCGCCTCCTTTATTCCTAAACTGTAATTGATGGAAATTCCAATATGCGAAACTAAGTTCCAATTCGGCATTTGAACGTGGTTGCGCATATTGGTTGTTGTTGTAGCAGCATACAAATTCCTCAAAGACTTTTTGGGGAGTGTTGCTGGAGTGACAGTCCTTGGCCAGATATAAATCTGCGTCGTTCCGGTTACGTAGACCCGACTGTCNTTTTTTTTTTCATTTTCAACATATCTTTCATTCTGTAAGTCAATTAGTAAAAATCTCGGGATACCGGAGCTGTAATACCGGGATTTCGCGACATGGAAAATAATGCCCTAGTGTGTACATGACTGAGTTCCAAGTTGCATTAATGCAAAGCATCAGCCTCATTTATTCCTAAACTGTAATTGATGGAAATGTCCAATATGCGAAACTAAGTTCCAATTCGGCATTTGAACGTGGTTGCGCATATTGGTTGTTGTTGTAGCAGCATACAAATTCCTCAAAGACTTTTTGGGGAGTGTTGCTGGAGTGACAGTCCTTGGCCAGATATAAATCTGCGTCGTTCCGGTTACGTAGACCCGACTGTCGTGGGAACGGTTGTTGTTGTTGTTGTAGCAGCATACAAATTCCCCAAAGACTTTTTGGGGAGTGTTGCTGGAACGGTCTTTTCCATCAGTTACAGTACAGAAATATAATGAGGCTGATGCTGTGCAATAATGCAACTTGGAACTCAGCCCCTATATCCGAAGACACCAAGCTTTTCAGGCAATCAGCTGTCCATTCACCTAAAATTTTTATAACTGTTAATGCTGAAAGCCGCAACACCAGAAANATAAATCTGCGTCGTTCCGGTTACGTAGACCCGACTGTCGTGGGAACGGTCTTTTCCATCAGTTACAGTTCAGAAATATAATGAGGCTGCTGCTGTGCAATAATGCAACTTGGAACTCAGCCCCTATATCCGAAGACACCAAGCTTTTCAGGCAATCAGCGGTCCATTCACCTAAAATTTTTATAACTGTTAATGCTGAAAGCCGCAACACCAGAAGCGCTTGGTAAGGTTTTCAAACCTATGGCCGAAGAAACAAATTTGTCGAT
>NW_016207265.1:0-2071 GCF_001687245.7 Rhagoletis zephyria
TGGTTCAAGCCCATTTAACATGTTTAGCTCGTCAATTTGAACGTAGCATAACTCGATCCTCTAAGCTTTTTTTACTTACATCTCGCCAGGGGACTTGCTGCCTGTTCCACCGCCGCTAGCTCGTGGGCGTTCTACTCCTACAACCACTCCGTTGCCTTCCAAGTCATGCGCTGCTTCAACAGCATTCAAAACACCGTTCTTTACCGCATAAGGCACGTCCACATAGCACTTTGGCGTTGGCGTCGCTTCAACAGCTGACTATGAATACATGAATTCAAATGCAGCCGTCCACATAGCCAAAATTCGACAACGCTCACGCCAACACAAAGCAAAAAGATGGNACTTACTTCGGGTTTTTGGAAGCTACAAAAAACAGGACACTCCGCGCTATTTTTTTGTACACCCCACCTTTTTACATTTTCCCGCACTGGATGTCGATTTCAATAACACGAGGCAGTTCTAACTTCTGGCCTACCGCTAACCCCTCTATATAGGCTGTTTTCAACAGCATTCAAAACACCGTTCTTTACCGCATAAGGCACGTCCACATAGCACTTTGGCGTTGGCGTCGCTTCAACAGCTGACTATGAATACATGAATTCAAATGCAGCCGTCCACATAGCCAAAATTCGACAACGCTCACGCCAACACAAAGCAAAAAGATGGCCAACTCTCAACTTTTCGCGTGCGTCGCTCGTCAGCTGTTGCAAATAAATAAAATTATGTATGTATAAATAAAATTTTAATCAAGCGCGGGCAAGAAATATCGTTTTTAATGCAATTATTGATATGCCATATTAATTTATCTATCGTTAGTGTTGTTGAGACGCAATCCGGCCAGGAACGAAATAAAAGCAAGCCTTTGCTGTAAACGCTTTCCAAGGCGTGGTGCTTTATTTCCTAATGTAATACATACATAAACGTGTGAGCTACAATGGGTAATTTTAATAAAAGGACAACTTACACTTTTGTGTGCTTCTTTCACTTCAACGCCAGATCACGAATGAGTTTTTGATATTTCACTAGTGATGTGGTCGTTTTACAAATTTATAAAACTCGATAACAATTATTACGTTACGACATTAAGGTACAAATAGAGGATCAATACGCTTTAACAAGCAAGTAACTTCGCTAACAACGACATTAAGGTACAAATAGAGCATCAATACGCTTTAACAAGCAAGTAACTGCGCTAACAGCCCCTCCCCCGTAAATCTAACCAGATTTACCCAACTCCAGCTTAGCTAAGATGCAGGCCGGCCGCTTAAATGTGCCCGTCTTCATCTGGACTTCTGCAGATCTCACTTGACCATCTTTTCCCGGGAATACCTTCACCAGGCGTCCCATGAGCCATCTGGTTCGATGCTGGCTACTGTCGCATACTTGTACGAGGTCTCCTACTGCTAGGGGCTCTACCGGTTGGTACCATTTGGTTCTTCGGACGAGGTCAGGCAGGTATTCGTTAACCCACTTCTTCCAAAATCGATACTGCATTTGTTGAACTTTTCGCCATTGCTTACGTGTGGCCTGGAACTTCTCTTCCTGCGGGTGCGGTGTTTGCTCGGAGTTTGGTGTACCTATAAGAAAATGGTTTGGGGTTAGAGGTTCGTCAGTGGCGGTGTCCACCGGGATGTGAGTCAGAGGCCTCGAATTTACAATGTTTTCCGCCTCGCATGTAGGTTTTCATTATATAATGCGTACCCCATAGCTCGCTTAACGCTCCGCACTAGACGCTCCCAGCAGCCACCAGCGTGGGGATTTGAGCGACAGTTGAATACCCACTCTACATTCATGTTTACAAGTGCATCGGCTATCTTACCGTCATTAAAATCCTTCTATTGTCGCTTCAGTTCTCTGTCAGCGCCGACAAAGTTCGTACCATTATCCGACCGAATACGCACAGGAATACCACGTCGGCACATAAAATTTCTCAAACACATCAGGCAAGTATCAGTAGTCAAGTCCTTCGCCAATTCNTATTATCCGACCGAATACGCACAGGAATACCACGTCGGCACATACAATTTCTCAAACACATCAGGCAAGTATCAGTAGTCAAGTCCTTCGCCAA
>NW_016207266.1:0-2071 GCF_001687245.7 Rhagoletis zephyria
TTAATCAATAAACTGTGTCAGTATAACACTTTGTGATGGCATTTCGTACGTTTCAAATTTTACACTTTTGAATGTAAACAAAAATTATATCAGCTGTTCGTCTAACTTGCAAGTTTCTGCAAATTTTCTGTTCGCGTACTATTTTGGATATTTCTCTCTTGTGAGAGAACAGATGACATTTCGCCGAAATTTGGCAGTTGGTTGGTTTCTGCTGGAGATTTTAAACGAACGCACCTAATATCATCAGCTGTTTGCTACAAAACAAAATGTGCCGAACTGAACGGTGAACTGTACTTCAGCACCCTCTCCGGCAAAAATGTTTTGAGAGCAAATAAAAAGTTCTCCGGACACGAACGGTGAACGCACCTTAAAACTTAAAAAAACTGTTTTTCGGAAAAGTTAAGTAGAAATGACAGTTGGAGGGTTGAAATGTCTGTCATTTTCTATCTTACGTGAAATTTCTTCGAAGTAGCGGTCAACCCATTATCCCAGCAAACATTAGGAGTGTACTCGTACGCAAAGTAGGGNTACTTCAGCACCCTCTCCGGCAAAAATGTTTTGAGAGCAAATAAAAAGTTCTCCGGACACGAACGGTGAACGCACCTTAAAACTTAAAAAAACTGTTTTTCGGAAAAGTTAAGTAGAAATGACAGTTGGAGGGTTGAAATGTTCTGTCATTTTCTATCTTACGTGAAATTTCTTCGAAGTAGCGGTCAACCCATTATCCCAGCAAACATTAGGAGTGTACTCGTACGCATTCCATACGAATACAGATTTAACAAAAAATAAAAATACAAATTTTTGTTTTTAGTGTCGCTGAAACCGAGTATGGGGGTCCCTTGGTTCCTCAAGGTCATCTAGAGGCNAAAATCAGCTGATCACAAACATATGTTTGTAAATAAACAAAAGAAAATATTAACTTATTTATGGCAAATTTTATTATTAATACTAGTATACAAGGAAAAAGATAGTAAAGTTATTAAGCACAAGGTTTGTTGAGTTTATTTTTAGTTAATTTACTATTAATCTCCAGGTTGTTTTATTCATTAAAAAGGTATTTCGATTCCAAAAGTATGCAATTGTATAAAATGTAAAATCGAGGAAAATGTACCAAGCAGAAAATAGTTGCGTTCGACAACACAAAAATTTGTAATAGCTTTTCTAAATTTTTACTGGGTGGCATTCGATAACGACAAAAAACTATCCAGTNTTTTTCCCTACTTGACCTTCAAATAACCACGAACCTGACGTGATGGAGGCCAACGGACCTCAGCTTTTCATTCAGCGTGTCGATTAACATAGGGNGCAAGCGTTCATTTTGATGCAAGAGAAGCATTCATTTTGTACTGGCAAAATTTTAACCNTGTCGATTAACATAGGGATATATATGTAGGTTTGGTTTAATATGCATACACTTTTTTTTTGTAAACCTGCGTTATTAATTGAAAAATGATTCGGTAAAGTAAGGAATGTGTGAAATTTATACATACACATGTAGTATATACATGTATATACGTTAGGGTGCCTTTTTCCCCGACAATGATTCTTTTTCACTCCCACTTCAAAATTTAGTGGGAAATACCTAAAAAAAAACCCTTGAAAATTTGAGTCCTTAATATTAAGTGCTCGACCATGGCGTGCAAAGATTTCTTGTTCGAAATACACGTAAACTTTGGAGACATTATTTGCAATTTCAAAATTATATTATTTGCAATTTATCTTTATTTTTTTTCAATAATATTCATATAAAAGTGATCGATCTACAGTGATGTGAAAAATACTACGAACATAACATTTGGATCAGTTTTGGCTATTTTTCTTTTGCTTGTTTAATGTTTATTGTTTTTAATATAAAAATAGAGCTAACTAAAATTTAATGGGCTATAAAACTGCATACCTAAAAATTTTCCAATTGTTTTTTTTTTGTACAAAGTTTGAAATGTACAAAGTGTGAAATGCAGCAGGTTATGTAATATGTACAGAGCAGAGTAAATGCAATTACATTACAATTACAATTACATACCTCAGTAGCTGTAATTAGGAATTAATTCCTTAAGTTCACAGCAAAGCA
>NW_016207267.1:0-2071 GCF_001687245.7 Rhagoletis zephyria
AAAATTAATATTTTAGCACAATTAAATGAAAATAGTTTTAGTTTAAAAAGAATATTTACCATAAAACTAGAAAGCGATAAAAAAGCGGCTAGTAGCGTGTGCATAAAAAGTTCAATGAAATTTCTTGATGCAAAAGTTCAAGCATAAATTTTCAAACGATAATAAGAAATACGTACATCCAAAAAGGATTGGGCTAAAAGCATGTACCTGCAATACAAAGAGCAATAAAATGGAACTTCTTCCAAACATTAAGCGCTTAGGCTTAATGCTGAAACTGAATATAGTTTCGCCAATCCTAATAAAAAAAAAAATATCACGTATAAAGCAGGGCCTGAAAATAATTCTTATTTAAAAGGATTTTTATTTCACAATCACTGCAATAATTTTTAATTGTTATTTTATGCTTTTTTCGACTAATCGTCATTCAATAACTTTTATTTATTTAGCGTTTTTAATCATAACTTTATGATTTTTATTTTTTCCATTAAAAATTCTTGGATTTTTATTTTCCGATAATTTTTAACCGTTATTTTATAATATAAATTTTTTCTATCATATTATAGCTCTTATATCCAAATTTAATTTTTTAGATCATAAAATATTTATATCGCTTATAAAAATGCAGCCTCTATTAGAACAGTTAGAAATCATCGAAAAAGATAAGAATCCGATTACTTTTTACCGTAAAAAAATCATCGTAAAATAAAATAAAAATCATAAATTACGATTAATGATGATCGATANACGTTTTTAATCATAACTTTATGATTTTTATTTTTTCCATTAAAAATAATTTTTATTCTTGGATTTTTATTTTCCGATAATTTTTAACCGTTATTTTATAATATTAATTTTTTCTATCATATTATAGCTCTTATATCCAAATTTAGTTTTTTAGATCATAAAATATTTATATCGCTTATAAAAATGCAGCCTCTATTAGAACGGTTAGAAATCATCGAAAACGATAAGAATCCGATTATTTTTTACCGTAAAAAAAAACATCGTAAAATAAAATAAAAATCATAAATTACGATTAATGATGATCGATAAAATAAAAATTACATAATAACGACTCAAGATGATCGTAGAAATAAAAAGCACAGAATAGTTATTAGGTTATAATTTTTATTATAAATCGATAACAACAATGAAAACAATAAGATACTCGAAGACAATTACGAAAGGGATGAAGAGATGTTGGTATACCTTGTATGAAAAGTATGTCGATAAAAATCTCGATAACAATACCAGTTATATGAGATATATCTGAAAAGGTTTTTGTTTGATAAGTAAACAATTTGGGTAGGCAAAATATTTGACTGTTAAACTATACCATTGACGATCCTTTTGATTGGAACTACTTCAGGATCGAACAGGTTTGCTTCTGCGAAACAAATCAACAATTTTTACAGCTGTAGCGAGTTAAGTAAGGAGGTGCGTTTTTTATTGGAGTTGGGCTAGTAAAAAAACTTCTTACTACTTACGAAAATCCTTAGTTTCTCTCTACGGCAAAGTTATTCAGAATTAAGTGTATCTTTGAGTTGTAAATAAGCTGTTGGTTTGACGATATCGCCAGTGTTGTTATTCCTACTATCTCTATCCTGAACCTTTTCGTGAACAAGTTTTAACTAATTTCAAGGAATTTTATTTTATTTTGTTTTTTGCCTGCTACAAAAAGTTCCTGATCGGTGGTTAAATTTCTTTANGCACAGAATAGTTATTAGGTTATAATTTTTATTATAAATCGATAACAACAATGAAAACAATAAGATACTCGAAGACAATTACGAAAGGGATGGAGAGATGTTGGTATACATTTAATGAAAAGTATGTCGATAAAGATCTCGATAACAATACCAGTTATATGAGATATATCTGAAAAGGTTTTTGTTTGATAAGTAAACAATTTGGGTAGGCAAAATATTTGACTGTTAGACTATACCATTAACGATCCTTTTGATTGGAACTACTTCAGGATCGAACAGGTTTGCTTCTGCGAAACAAATCAACAATTTTTATAGCTGTAGCGAGTTAAGTAAGGAGGTGCGTTTTTTATTGGAGTTGGGCT
>NW_016207268.1:0-2071 GCF_001687245.7 Rhagoletis zephyria
ATAGGCAATCAGGTTTCCTTTACACCCCTTTTACGGCTAAACTATACTTTTATAACAATTATAATATAATATATATTATATCATTAGGAAAGTATTTTGATGCTAATGTGCAGACAATTTTTAAAATTTCAAATTAGTTAACATAAAGCGAAAAAATCAATTCAAAAGTAACACCAATACCAATTCCATACATGTACATGGTTGGGCCGGTCTCCTAAATGTATGCTTTAATATTGATACTGAATTACAGAAACGTGCTAAGCAGCAGTTTGGGAATAAGTCGTGTCACAGAATAAACAGTATACAGAAGACGCATGTCGAATATCGAACCAACTTCAATTTATGGCACGAGCGGTGAGGCAAGCAAGGGCGGCGCTGCTTCTGTTACTTTAGCAGTATTTTCACTCGGCTGACGCTGTTAATTCCATCGTCGCTATGACGACAAGATGTTAACTAACTTCGTTTTCCATCACGATCAGCGTTGTCGTTTTGATACAGTTGTATAATTTTTAATACTTTTTTTCTATATTGCAATTTTGATTACTTCGACTGCCAGAAATGAATTTTTGAAAACTATGAATAGTATTACTAGTCTAAAGGCAAATATTTTTTTCTTGCCATTTAAAGTCTCACAATTTATATATAGATATTTATAAGTTTGATTTGGTAACTCTTATAAGGGAAACACAACCCGGAACTTCTTTGCACACGTCGCCTAAACCACACAAAAACATTACGCTATATCGGGCTTGCGTCGGTCGTTTGTGTGGTGTATGCGGTGGTTTGTACTAAATTGCACAGTTATTGCGCTATATGCTTGTGTTATTGTACAATAATTTGTGCTGCGTATGGAGACAACTGTAAAATTTTTAGTTTAGTTTTGATCTTGGTGTCCAGATCGTGCTGTAAAATATGGATAAAAGCGTAGAAAAGAAAAGTATTATTTTTTCTTTAATTAATTTATTTTTTTCGTTTTAAAGCTGAAGCTATCAAAATATACAACGCACATTCATATTGCTTGCACATATTTACTTGAGCAACGTTTCTTCAAAATAAGGTTTGCACAATTCTATGCTGTAGTATTTTCCACAATATTGAGTTTTACAAGTCTCGGGTTGCGCAAGGATTTTGTGTGATNTTTTCTTTAATTAATTTATTTTTTTCGTTTTAAAGCTGAAGCTATCAAAATATACAACGCACATTCATATTGCTTGCACATATTTACTTGAGCAACGTTTCTTCAAAATAAGGTTTGCGCAATTCTATGCTGTAGTATTTTGCACAATATTGAGTTTTACAAGTCTCGGGTTGCGCAAGGATTTTGTGTGATTTAGAGGCTCTATAAGTTTGCTTTTCGTTATGCAAATAAGCAGACAGAAGAAAGGAATATAATTTTTTTTATAACTATGGATTAAAATATAAAATTTTATTTATTACTTGTTTTTTTAAACAATAGTTCAACAAACAACAGTTTCGTTTGCTTTTGATACTTTTTCAGCTTGGCAACTAATACATTTTTTTCAAGCTCGCGGCAACGCTGATCACGATGTTTGTTTGTGGCGAGATGTTAACTTCATGTTATTCATAGTGGACATGATGTTAACTCCTCTGCTCTGTTCCAGCTCACCATGTTATTCATAGTGGTCGTGATGTTAACTTCTCTGCTCTGGTCCGAGTTGTAATATTGCGTCCGCCGAAGAAAAATAAATTTGTATGTGGTGCGTCTTCTGTATACTGCCCAACAAGCATTTCAGTAAATGTTTTTAAAAATAACTTAAAGTAAGTTTGCTATAATAAGCGTTAAATAAGCATTTTTAATATTAAGCTTATTAAAGGTTTTTTCAAATAAACCTTTAATAAGTTTTGAGAGCGAATGTTTATAAATAACTTAAACTTATAAATGAAATGCAAATGCCAACGACATGAAGTAGTAAATATAAAATTTTTTCAATCGTAAGTGACGTGTTTACGATTTTTTAAATATATTATTAAAAGAAAAAATTAANCTATGGAATGTATTAGTTTTTATAAACAGGACGATATATCAAATTAAGGGTTATTAAATTTAGTT
>NW_016207269.1:0-2071 GCF_001687245.7 Rhagoletis zephyria
AAATCGTGGTATAAAGCTCAATAACACTGTATTGAGGAACGATTTTCCGCCATCCCTTGTTNTGAAGCCTAGAAAAAGGAGTCTGATGAGGAGATGCGGTGATCGCCGAACTAGCAGCTATAACTTCTACCGCTTAGCCTTTGTTGTTTTTCCCCATTTTTTCTAATAAACAAATCGTGGTATAAAGCTCAATAACACTGTATTGAGGAACGATTTTCCGCCATCCCTTGTTAAATCTGGTTTGGAGACAAACCGGTTTCGGCGTTGTGCCATCTTCAGTGTCATTTTTCGTTCTGAATAGTTCGTGCTTCCTTCCGCTTTTCTACAGTTATATTTGTATTATGATTTATGTATTCGTGTTCGTTTATAATTCTCTAAACAAACAAACACCGTATCCGATGTAATATTCGAACCACTCAAGTTGCTGTACGGAAAATAAGAGAAGACCCCTGGAAGAAACGCCAACGCGAGAATACATACCCACGCCGCAGAAACCAAGAAAATGAAAATAACGGATTTCTATCTGCCGGCACATACAAGCAACCTAAAACCACCTACCTGCTAAATAACGGAACATAAACTGACGCAATCACTAAAACCAAGAAAATAAAAAATAACGGATTTCTACCCGCCGGCGCATACAAGCAACCATTGGAGAATTATAAACGAACAAACAAACACCTTATCCGATGTAATATTCGAACGATGCTGTACGGAAAACATGAGAAGACTCCTGAGAAAAACGCCAACACGAAGATACAGACCCACGCCGCGGAAACCAAGAAAATGGAAATAACGGATCTCTATCTGCCGGCACATACAAGCAACCTAAAACAACCTACCTACTAAATAACGGAACATAAACTGACGCGATCTAGAAAACCAAGAAACTAAAAATAACGGATTTCTACACGCCGGCGAATACAAGCAACCAAAAAGCACCTACCTGCGAGATAATGAAACAAAAGCTGACACACTAAGATGAGTATGCATGACCTAATGACAGTTAAAAGAGATAGTAACATGAATACATAAAAAGCGGAAAGAAAAAACGAACTATTTAGATCGAAAAATGACACTGAAGATGGCACAACGCCGACACCAGTTTGTCTCCAAACCAAATTTGACAAGGGATGACGGGAAATCGTTCCACAATACATCATACTCCTACCCTGTCGGAAAGACGAACAACCAAAAAGAACTCAATAACACTATTTAAATAAACTAGTGTTCCCCCAGTACACAAAGGGGTATTTGGCCGATTTATTCGGCCAAAATTATTTTTATGAATATTTCATCTCGAAATGTTTGAAAAGACGTATTTCAATGTTTAAATGAAGTAAATAGAAGGGGAGGACGTCCAATTATTCCATCAAGACAAAGGGAATAAAGTTGCTTAACGTTTGACCTCGATAACTCCATGTTGGCGTGGTTCGATTGTAAGAACACGCATATTTACATACGTGTTCGTCTCGGTGAGGAGGTTTATATCTAGGTTAAAACATTAACAGAGCTGCCACCTGTTAAAAATTGTTGTTCTATTAGTTAAATGAATTGCTGCAATATGGGTATCAATGGAAGTGGATTTGAAAAGGCTTTGGTTGATATTCAACCACTGCAATGGAGGCGAAGGGAATTGAGCAACACAACATGACATAGCATAAATAAATCTTAAGTTTTATCATCATCGCTATCACTTTATAATTTTCCCTCGCTTCAGCTCTATCTTTCTTTCTATCCTTATTTTTATCTTCATCTTCATCTTCATCTTCATCTTCATCTTCATCTTCATCTTCATCTTCATCTTCATCTTCATCTTCATCTTCATCTTCATCTTCATCTTCATCTTCATCTTCATCTTCATCTTCATCTTCATCTTCATCTTCATCTTCATCTTCGTCTTCACCTTGATCTTCATCTGCATCTTTATCTCTATCTTTATCATTGTCTTTGTTTTGGTCTTTATCTTTATCTCTATTCTCCTCCTTATCCCTATATTTATTTTTTATTTTATCATTGTCTTTATTCTTATCCACTGTTATACTTATATTAAGTATTCAAATTTACCTTC
>NW_016207270.1:0-2071 GCF_001687245.7 Rhagoletis zephyria
CTTGTCTGAACGAATTCAATGGAGAAGTCTGCTTCTTGGAAGGCTTCGAACCAGCTCTACTCTAGCGCTTAACGTTATGCTCAGTGTATTATCTGTTGACATTGCGGGTAAAGTAGCTGCAGGTCGCTCCGCCGCTAGGCTAAACAGCTCTGATTTATCCTTCAACTCGGCTTACGAGCACTCGGAAATTAAGAAAAACTTCCGCCTCAAACCGGAAAAAAGTATCCGAGCGATCCGAGGTTGGCGCCGAAGGGATCCTTCCTCGCTCACGTCCCTCCAAGGCGCGAAGAGGAAATACCAGCCTTTGGAGTAGAGGTTCAAAAAATATGTACACGGATGGTAGAGTGGAAGGAAGTGTATTCTCTCAGGAGCCCTCAGAAAATCCTATGTTTAGGCTGCTGGACTCCTGAGCCATCTTTTAGGTAGAAGTGGCCGTTATAAAAGAGAAACCCGATGGGGTATACATCGGCATTTTGCCGATTATGTAGGAAAATATATACTCTGATAGCCAAGCTTTAATAAAGGCGCTGGGATCCCTAATAGCACGAACGAAACTGGTCGAAGAATACCTAACTTCTCTTTACTTCTCTTTTTGCAGAATTGATCAATTGGCTTGGTAGGTTACCCTCGAGTTTATCACCCTGCACAGAGAGGGCTTATGAGTTTCTTTGGCAACTTACTGCAGCTGGCTAAGAGCCAGCTCTCGATTCCTTTTGGTGTACTGCCCGGACACTGTCCTTTTGGAACCCACGCATTGCGACTGACCATCATCATAGACTACTACCGTCGCAGCTGCTTGGACAACGAGGTGGAATCATCTCACTCCCTTTCGCAGTTGCCTGGCTTTTGCTAGACTAAGCTTTATACATCTCGGCGCATATCTGATCAACCTTTTCGAAGAAGTTTGCGGAGTGGGCATCGGATGCCTGCGTAACTTCTTTCTGAGCACCCATTGCATCTCCTTATCTGGCACGGATTAACTGCAGTTTCCTTTTCTAGAATTCTACAATGTGGTAACACAATGCAGAATTTAATTAATATCTAAGTGAGCCCCTCTCGGGTCTGCTACCATAACCTAAGCAATCCTATAGACTTTTAAAATGACTGAAATGAGTTTTATTGCATTGAACATTGTAAAAACTAAAAGCTTGCAGATAAGTTGGGCTAACATTCGTCCAAATGGTTCATGGAATCTTCGCTTTAAGAAAGGCTCTTCAAACTATTGACTGGGTGTAGGTCTATGTATCATTTAAAATTTGTTGGTTGTTTGTTGGGCGNTTTTTTTTTTTGTGTTGGTGGCATGCAATTAGCGTTGCAGGTTGTTGACTTTATTGGCTTGTTTGTTGCGAGCAAGGGTTTGGCTGGCACTATTGTTGTCTTGCTGATGATGCTGTTGTTAGTTTTAGGTTGTTGTTTTATTTTCATAGAGAGCCAATTTTGGTTTTGTGCCCATCATTTTTTCTCCTCATTAATTTCCTTCATATTTAATTTGAGTATGCTTTGCATATTTTGTTTGTGACGCACGCTGTCTAACAAGTCAACATTAGTTGAGCGGGTGTTGTCGGTTTTTCCCTAATGGCTTGTTAAATGCGACTCTTATAAGTATTTTTGTTTTTGTAATTTGCGAAAAATGCATATTTATTACGACATAAATTGTTATTGTACTTTTAGTGTGGAAATATCAAATATAATTAGTTGCTGATTAGCGTCATCATCTTGATTAGTGTGTAAAGAGGCATTTAGAAAGGAAATTTTTTGTAGCCAAAATGGAAACATTGTAAGACAAAGAGGTATGTATGTTCATAAAAAATTGCTAAAAGAGAGTTTTAATATTAATGCTTATACCATATATAAAATTGGCCCGCAGAATATTTTTTAAAAGTCGGGACGCATTTTTCATATTTGTACCAATTAGATCTCGATTTTCAGTGTTTTATTTATTAATTTAATAAGAGTCTCCCTGTACTCTGGCCCAAAAACTCTATGGCTATGAAAGTATTCCGTATGAGCTGGATTAAATTAAAATTTGTATGTAATAAATTAATCATCCTCGGCGAATTCTAAACACCGA
>NW_016207272.1:0-2071 GCF_001687245.7 Rhagoletis zephyria
GAACAAAAGTTCATAAGAAAAAGCAAAACAAAAAATAAATTTACACATACATATGTATACATAAGTATTTATAGTAAAGTTGCGTTCAAAAAGTAAGTAAATAAAATAGAGAAGTCTTGCATGAAAACGAAAAGTACAACACTTAGGGCAAGGACTATACAAATTTTGCTGGCAGAAGAGTAGTTGCCGAATTACTTACTTCATAGTAGGCGCAATCCGTGCCGCGCCGTCCAATGTCGTAAAAAAACTTTCTCCTGCCACTCTAAAGTACAGCCAACAAAGAAAGTGGCAGTATGGCGAAGAAGAGTACCAACAAAATTTAAATAGGCCGAAAAGTTCGAGTGTGTGCAAGAAATTTTGTGATGCATTGGCAACTGCTGCTGTAAAGAGATTTCACGGAACTGCAGATGGCAAGTGGCAAGTAAAATATTGCATTTTATGCCATATTTGAGCCACAACGTATTTAAACAATAAATATGTATTCATATATGCAAATAACTGCATATGTGCAACTACATACATAATTCTGCAGTAAATGATGTTTTTGCAAAACCGCCTATCTTACGATATTAAAATTTTACAGGAGAGCGAAAAAGGGGTTTATAATTTGAAGGCATTGCCTTGATAGGCGGTGTTTTCTCCNTTAACGATTTTTATGCATAAATCTCGATGCCTGGAGTTCAGGGTTACCAAATCTGATTTTTGTCACAATGCCGATTTAGGCGGTTTTGCAACTGGTCGATGGGCGGTTTTGCAAAAACATCGACGATATGACTGCAAATTAAAACTTGCAGCTCTGCAGCCTTTGTTGACTGACTTTATGGAAAATACGTGCAAGTGCATGAAGTAGATTTTATTAAAAATAGCAATCATATTATTGTTGAACAATGAAGCATAGGAAGAGTGGAATTCAAATAAAATCGAGTGTTTGCATAATAACTTTAAAAACTTTATTACAATGTTTCGTTTAGTCAACAAATGTTTATAAATTAAGTAAGATAAGGTTGCTTAGTATTGAGGTCACACATTAAGTGAATACAACAAAAGTCTAATTTGTTTAAATTTATTTTCGGCGTATATAAATTCAAGTTGTTTGTCCTTAACGTATAGCTATGAAATTTTTGTAATTTGCTCTGAGCATGGTTACACAGAGAAAAATATGACCCGTATAAACAAGAAGATTATCTCTTTGAAAATTACCTAGGCTAAGGGGTAACCGAGACGAAAAAAACGACAAAAAAAATCAGTTAGAAGATCCAAAAGACGTGTAAAGCGTCGTAATGCCTTAAAGTCTTCAAATTTTTCAGCGCAAAATAACTGTTAATACCTTTTAAGGCAACTAGTAGCTTTACCATAATTACTTCAGAAAAAAAATTTAAAAAATTAAGTTAATATAGAATACCAATATGGGTATCAAATAAAATATAAAATTCTGAAACAATAACAAATAAGCACTGAAAACGTACTTCTGAAATTGTATCCCTCAATATTCAATATTTAGTTTTGAAAAAAATATATGTTTTAGATTAATATACACACGGAAGCATCCTCCAATTTCGTCCTGCCAACTTTATTAGCTTAAAAAAACTATTGGAAGGACATATCCGATACCTATTCGTAACCCAGAAAACTTAAATTTAAAATTTTTTTTATGTTATCGCATGGCGAACCCTATGTGAGGTCTTCTTTAATAGACAGAGCTGTAAACTTGACAATGCAATGAGAAAAATGAATTAATCCGCTGGGTGGCGCGGCTGTCGAGGTATTTCAAAACATTTATGGTCCATTTGCTTCTCATTTGGAATGTGTTGTACTTAAATTGAAAGAAAGAAATAAATCCACAATAAAGTTAGCCGTTAAGGGTTTTCACCGTTTTTTTTTTTTTTTGATTGAACATTGATTTTTTTGAATATCGAATAATCCCGATTTTTATAGCGAACTAAGCGGTTTTACTCATTTCATACAAATCTTGACCTCTCAATAAAAGTTTTGAGTTTTTCGAAGCTTTCAAGGTTTTTTCCAGTTTAAGGGAACCGCCTAAATTGTTGTATATCTTAGGTTATTTGGGGAT
>NW_016207273.1:0-2071 GCF_001687245.7 Rhagoletis zephyria
TCGGTCCCTGATAAAATGTCTTTTCCCTATTTACATTCTTACCACCGTAAGTACATACATACATGTGCACAAATAACCGAAAAAATAAACAAATGTTCAGGTGTGACTTCAAGTGCTTCGATTACTTTAGAAAACAGTTTTCTTTTACAATCACTCGCACAAACATAGCCTCACCTTCGCTGTCCCTTATGCGGGTGTTGCGCGCACATACTACATGCATACAAACATATGTACATATGTATATATATATACAAACTTACATATGTACTCTCTTTTAACAACTAAGCACTGCTATTTATTCACTTCTTGCACCGTATCGTCTTCGCTACATTGTGGCAAGTGCTATTTCCGGTAATTAGGCGATGACTTTTTCGTCTATTTATTTGTTTACAATACACTGCAAGTCCCTTGCTTAAAGCGTTGCAGTGACTTTAGGTTTGTTTAGTTTTCTAACGATCGACAAACCAGACATTTGAATTACTTTTTTCCCAATCAATTGAAGCCAAACTTAATGTCGCGTCATTTTGTTGTACCTAACCATNTTTTTTTTGAATTTTAACATAAACAAACCGTGTAAAATGTATGTATGGCTCAAAAGCGGTTTTCTTTTTCTTCTGATTATTATTTTTTTTCAAGTGCTTTTGTTATTGTATATTTGGTGGCACACGCTTCTTCTTATTGGTTTTCTTTCGTGCAACGCTTATGTCGCTTTTTTCTTGCACTCAATTACCTTATTAATTCCATCATCAACATCTACATTTGTGCCTCTATTTCCTGTCAATTGTTTACTGTTTGTTTTTCAAATTGATATCAATTTTTTTTTTTGGAGCACGAGCTGTTGCCGAGAGTTCATGAGCAGCTTCAAGTGCAGGGTTTTTCAATGCTTATAAATTAAGATTATGTTAATAGAATAAGAACTAATAGGAGAAGAATTTTGAATTTTTACGAAAAAAATACGTGCTATGAGATTACAATGCCGTTCTAGGCAAGGAAGAAGTCCTTGGTCCCACCGTTGAAAAATTATGCCTCCAAGACGAAACATCCGATAACGGAATGGCTCTGGTTGGATTTGCCGCGATCTGAAACATGGTAACCCGCAGCCGGCTAAAAAGAACAATCAGGCTACATTTCTGTCTTCAGATCTAAAGCCGAGAAACCATCTTGATCATACTGTAAACGACTGAGTTCACCATCTCGTTGCAGCTACGATATGCACACACCTCTATGCAACAAAAACTGTGCGAGCAGTAGAAGCACATTTCTCGCCCATTACATTCAGCTCCCGAAGAAGTAGTCAGATTTCTGTGTGCCCTAAAGAACAACTGCAACAACGAGGAATGTCACGACGTTGCAAGAAAAAAGATGCCGCCTACAAAGCGACGCTGCGATCGGGTGCAACGTGACCTATATGAGACCGATACGGGGAGCTGATAAGTGAGGCAAGTTGTATTTTTCATGGAAGGCTAAAATATATACGTGAATGCGAAGAGCTTGAAATTCGGGTATACAGAAAAAACGCCCGAAAATTCCATGATAAAGTTAGGCGATTTACTTCACTTTCACGGCCAGCTCAAATTCCTGTAACACAAACACGGCGACCTAGTGACCGATGTCCGGGACATACCTAAATTATGGCGGATATAAGTTTCCACCCAGTTAAATTATAATAGCACCGAAAGTTGTGTGTACGATAAATACCACCCAGTTGTCGAGAACGACGGAGTGAATGTCACGCTTCACGTCTGTGACGAGGTAAGAACTGCTGATTTCACGTGCGACGACGAGGAATTGATAAGGTGTATGTATCAAGTCTTCTACAAAATATTTTCGGGCAAATGCATGCCTGCCGACTGAAATTTAAGTGGGATCTGCCCAATTCCGGAGATACTAATTCAGCGTTGAACCACGCCACTAGCTCCATTCTAATTGGGAATGCGTTCTGCTGGCCATTTGATACCAAACCAAGTTTTAGACAGGGTGATTTTAATCTGATGTTGGAGAAGTAAATATCAGCTGCAGAAGTTAATCGATCGGGAACCAGTTTTTATAATTATTTTTATATTGGCGTATG
>NW_016207274.1:0-2071 GCF_001687245.7 Rhagoletis zephyria
TTACTGAACCAATGGTTGAAATTATGATTCTGTTTCTGAGCATTTGTTCAATCCATTCGCATATGTGGTCAGATATTCCCACATTCACAAGAGATCGAACAGTGGCTTCGACTGTTATGTTATTGAAGGCCCCCTCTATGTCGAACAATGCCGCCAAANGCATTTGTTCAATCCATTCGCATATGTGGTCAGATATTCCCACATTCACAAGAGATCGAACAGTGGCTTCGACTGTTATGTTATTGAAGGCCCCCTCTATGTCGAACAATGCCGCCAAAGTGTACTGCTTGTAATGGAGTGATTTTCCTATGGTGCCCACGACTTCATGAAGGGCAGTTTCAGTTGACCTGCCCTTAATGTATGTATGTGGAGCTTTGGAAAGTTTGGAATTTCCCAGCAAAAGCCTAATATGTAGGTCTTTCAAGTACCTTTAGCAGGAAAGATGTAAGACTTATTGGTCGGAAGTCTTTTGCTTTTTCGTGATTTCTTCTTCCCGGTTTGGGAATGAAGACAGCTTTGACTCTTTTCCAGCTTTTCGGAATGTATGTCAAGCTGATACTGGCTTTGTAGACCCTTTCCAGCCAGGATACCATAGGCTCCTGTAATTTCTGGAGCATTATCGGAATGATGCCATCTGGGCCAGGGCATTTGTATGGGGAGAATTTATTTATAGCGAACTTAATTTTTTCCTTGTCTTCGATTGAGTCGGGTAACTATTTTGAGAGTTGCTGACGATTTGTATGAGGCCATGTTTTTGGCCTCTGATCGCAGCCAGGAAAGTGTGTATTTATGAGAGTCTCTAGTGATTCCTTCGCTGTCCTGGTCCATGCACCGTCCTCTCCCTTAATAAGGTTGGGGTTGGTGTGTTCCTTGGATAAAACTTTTCTTAGTCTGGCGGAATCCGTACAGTTCTCTATGGATCTGCAATAGGACTGCCAAGAGTCCTCTTTAGCTTTCTTTACTAATTTTTTGTACTGCCTTAATTCATCGTTGTATGGCTGCCACAGTTTTGTTCTGTAGCACTCGTTAAAGATGTTTCTGAGATTTGACCTGTGCTCCCTAAGCTCCCTCGTCCACCATGGAGGGTATTTTTTCTTAAGGACGCTTACTGGTGTGGATTTTTTAAAAGCTATGGCTAGAGTTTTTCCAGCTTATCTACTGTGTTGTGTAGTTCTACAGCAGTTGTAATCTCCTTTGATTTACTACTGTCTAGGTTACCTGACGTTAGCCTGATAAATTTTGGCCATATTGTTCTTCTCGGATTCCGAAATAGGGAAGAGGTAGTGGGCTTTCCGCGAATGCTGAAGAGTATCCAACAATGATCCGACATGGATGTTTCACTGGATACTCTCCAGTCATCGACGACAATACCATCTGTTGCTAGGTTAAGTCCAGTACCTCTTCCCATCCCGCAAATCTTTCGGAGCTGGGAAATATAAAGGTCGAACTCTCTCCTTGCATATACTCAGGTTAGTATTTAATATAAAGTGTAAGAGAGATTCACCTCTGCTGTTTATCGAGGAACTCCCCCAGATAGTGTGTCTCGCATTTGCGTCGCATCCTATCAGAATTTGTTCCCTCTGATTTTGGGCGATAAATTGTTCCAGTTCGTCGGATGGGGCGTCCTTGTCATGAGCCAGGTAGGCAGATGCCAGGAAGATATTTTGGTGCCCTTCCCTCTCCACTTTCATCACGGTTAAGTCTGCTGTGCTGTAATTTGGACAGAGAAATGCATTAATACCTTTTTTGATTATAATGCATGCTCCCGGTTTACCTGTGTTACCACTATAAAAGAGGTTATGTGTACTGCTGTTGAGCAAATGGATCTGATCACCTCTGACCCACGGCTCCTGGATTAGGCTGACGTCGATGCTTACCTCTGTCGCACATATTGAGTACTGCAGATTAATATGTACACACTACACTTCATCTTCGGCGGAGGCTGCATCGGTGATGTTGACGTCCTTCAGCAACTGGGTCGCATCGTGGACCTCCTCTGTGTCGTCTTCATCAGGAGCCTCTTCGCCTACAAAAATCTTCATCTTGGCCATGCGGATGCCAAAGCGAATTC
>NW_016207275.1:0-2070 GCF_001687245.7 Rhagoletis zephyria
GACCAGACCTAAACTGGCAAGGTTGATGTATGATGCCATCTCCAAATCCGTCTGGTGGAAGAAGACAGAAGTGATGTACACGCAGCCCGAGAGCAGTAAGCTACAACGATTAACCTGCGGGGCATCACTGGCGCGATAAGAACAACACTAATCGCGGCCCTCGGGATGCTTTTTGACCTGCCTCCCCTACACATTGTAATCAAGAAAGAGGCTGTACTGTTTGCAGCAAGGCTCATCTCAGGTGCCAATGTGAGAAAGATAAAAAACTTACTCACACTTCACTTTCGGGGTCATGGAAGAAGCGCTTCAGCTTGGTGGACCTGCACCTTCCGAGATTTAACTTCACACAAAACTTAAAGGCCTTTTTCCACGACAGGAACAACTGGGACAACGAGCGACCTAAGCCCCAGAAGGACAACCACATCTTATATCTTTTAATTTTATTTGTTTTAAGGAAATACATTTTTTTAATGTTAGTTTTTTTTCTTCTTAATATAGATACTTTTATTTTAATTTGTAGATTTTTTTTTTATTTTAAAAATTAAACAATATTTTTATTTTCATAAAATTTTTCAAAAGTTTTTATTTTCATAGAAATTTTGTTAAATTTAAATTTCTTGTTTTAGATCTTATTGTTTAAAAAAGAAAAATACTTTTCTTAATTACACTGAATTTTTGGGAGCTCACTTAATTTTTTTCTAAAATGGAATTTTTTACTTCATTTTTTAATTGTGTTTTAAAAGAGATTTTTTTTTTTAAATGTCATTTATGTAATATATATTTTTTTAAATATTTTATTTTATAAATATTTTTTTTTGTTAATGGATTTAAAACACATTCAAATACATTATTTGCCAATATATTCCAATATGCTCCGGAGATCGTCTTCAGGGGATACATTAATTAAATTTTAGCTCCACGACGTCCTTCTCGTTTGTCGTGCAGTTTAACATCCTGACCTCAAGCCGGCATTAAAAAGGATTATTTGATTAAAATCAAAAAGGTCGCAGTATAAACAGATACAGATTCATATTTTTTGTATTATATTTTTGGATTTGATTAAATTTTATTTTAATCTTGAATTTTAAGTTATTATTTTTTGTAAGGAACAATTTATAAATTTTTAAATATATTTAATTTAGAAAAACTAATTATTAAAAAACAAACAGAACAAGACAGATGTTTCAATAAGTGATTCGAAAGACCGTAAAGAGCCTTTAAGATAGTTGCCAGTATGTACCACTGTCTTAAGAAAGACTTTTGTCTTTCGAAAGACTCTGGTGAGTTGAAAGACAGTTCTCTGAATTGCATTGAAATAAAGCGTTACCACTGCCAATTTGAAAAATTGCATTTTCTGTAAAGAGTTTTATCCACGCATCATTGTCTGGCCTTGACGGCCGTGAGATATGGATGCATTGGTGATAAGCAACATACGAATATATGCACACACATATTTATGTGCAATGTGCTAATGTGAGCATAATACATACATACAGCAACAGAATTTTCGGAACCCATTTTCATTGCGATGACACTTTGACGCATAAAATATTTATGAGTCATTTGTACGCATAATTAGGTTGTCATTAAAGCTGTCCGCGGAAGTGGTTTTCTCGGCAAGAGATATGTGGATTGTATGCATATTAGAGTATGTATGCAGGTGTGTATGGATGTAAGCATTTACATATGTACATTAGGGTGACCCAAAAATACATAGGAAAATCAACTTTTTTTGATTTTTCTACTGCCACCCCCAGAATTGAAGAGCATCAAAAATATTATTTTTTTTATTTTTATTTTGAAATCGGTTAATATTTACCCGTGCCGTCGGTGCTTTGCAGTTTACCAGGTTTATTTACATGGGGAAAATACATTTTTTCGTAGAATTGCTATGCAGTCGTTAAAAATAAATATTTTTGATCGAATAAGACTATTTCCCGCCAGAAGCCTTCAGAAGGCTTTACTTATTTATAGTCCTGAGGGAGGCCTTTTCGGGGACGTAAAAATTTAAAAAATTTAGTAAATAAGAAAGTTATAGCAAAAAACGCGATTTAGCGGTTTTTAGCGGGT
>NW_016207276.1:0-2070 GCF_001687245.7 Rhagoletis zephyria
GTCCTTTTGGCTTTTTATTATTAGATCGCTTTAGTTGATTCCTTCAGTTAAGTGTTTCTCTTCTCTTCACTACTCTGTTAACTAAATTAGACGACGTTTGCTGTTTATTAGCTTTTCCATCTTTTTTCTCTTTCCCCNTCCTTGGAAATCAATTGTCGACAATTGCCACCGCTGCTGCTGCTGCTGCAGTGGTCGTCGTTTATTGCCCATTTGGCACCTTGGCTAGTTTGGAGCTGGGAGGTCTTTAGAGGACCTGCAGCAGCAAAACGGCTAAAATGTCTTCTTTTTGGCTGATTTTGATTTGCCTCACTTTTGGGTAGGCTGTTTTTTTTATTGCCCACAAGAGTGAAAACGTGCGTGCCGATCCTAGTGCTTGCTGACCGGTAGGCCTCGATTCAGCCTTTCATCGGTTATTACAGTTGCCATGATTTGGAATGCTGTTGAAATGCTTTTTATTTTTTATTGCTAACTGTTTAGTTTTATTTTTTCCAGCGGTGATTTTGAGTTGCATTTTTATTTTTTGATCGGTCAACTAGGTTTTTTCGATTTTTTACTGCCAATTTCAAAATGCTTTTTTGTTATTGCAGCTTTTTTTGTGGTAGTGAAAAAATGTCCGCAAAATGGACCGAGTTTCTCTCTCTCTTTTGTCATTTCGCTGTGTTGAATTCTTTAAAAATGTAAGTGTTATTTGGTGGTAGGCAACAAATACCACTTTGCTGTCATTTCCGGAGGAGAACTTGCTGTTGGTGTGAGCTGCATGCTTTGAATATTGGCGTGAGCTTTTGTGTGTATCATTCTTTCTTTTCAGCACTGCTGTCACACCAAATGACGCTATCTATCTCGCTCTGGTCAGTGTGACGTTTAGCATTTTGCACATTTGTGTGAGCTGCAGTGAAAGTGAAAAAAGTTTTTTGCCATTGTTGTTGTCCTCCTCTTCTGTTGTCATTCAGTTTTTTCATTTTTGAATCGTTTTGTTATCTTCCCCCACCTCTCTTTTTTATGGTACAACGCCCTAAAATTTTTTATGTTTGTTGAAATGCGATTTTTTTATTTTTACATGATATTGAATAGCCTTTTTTGTCACCACCTGCTTCTACTGCTGCTGAATACTGTTCATTTTCCATATTTTTTTCACGCAACAGGAAAGCGATTGAGTAGGGTGATAAGAAGGCGAACTTTTTTTCCCTTCTCGTCTATTCAATTTCATTTTTTGTTCACTTTACTCACTTTCTGATGTCCATCAGCTCTGGTGATGGTGATGGTGATGGTAGTGGGTGTGGTGAAAAAGGAAGAGAACATTTTTAATATAGAGTGTTATTTAGTATCGGTAAAGAAAGATCGCATTGTTATTTCGTCGTTGCCGTCGTTGTTGTTGGTTGTACTCTTTTTGTCCCCTCATTTTAAGGCCTTTTGAATCACTTGTGGACCGTTGTTTGTGTACTCTCTCGTGTTTTGCATGCCAGAACTTGCTGCTGCCGTTGTGTTGGTGTTGTTCTGGTCATTTTTCCTTCTCTTCTAACAAAAAAATATGGTCATTCTTCTGTCGAACACACACACACACACACACACAATAGATGTTTCGATGGTGGTGGTAATGGCGAGAGTCGTTAAACGACGACGACGACGACGACTATGGACTAGGCAGTAAATCAATTTTTCGTTTAGCTTTGTTGTGCTGTTTCACCAGAATTTCACCCGAATCGAACGAACGAAAGTTCCCCGAGATCAGATGCGGGAAAACACTGTACACTGAGAGGTCAGTGTTTGGCAATCTTCTTTTCTTTCTTTCCTTTTCCTCCATTTCTGCCAATGATTGGACTGGTGTTGATGATGATGATGATGATGATGAGAACGAGAATGAAAATGAGAATAAAAACTAGAAAGCTAGAACTAAAGAGAACATTCTGGCGCTGGCGCCATTAGGTTTTTCATGTTTTTTCTCAATGTTTATAGTTGTTGGCTTATTTTCTCTATTCCGATTGTGGCCGGTGACTTTTCGATTTCGATTTCTGCCATTGCTCGCGAGGGTGGTAGTAAAATGGAGTTGGCCAGCCAGCCATTTTCTTCTAC
>NW_016207277.1:0-2070 GCF_001687245.7 Rhagoletis zephyria
TGAGAGTGAAAAGCAGGAAACAAAAATTTACCAAAATTCCATCACATTTTTTGTGATTTTTGGACGTTATTTTTTCATATTTCATATTTATTTCATATTTATTTCATATTTATTTAAGAAATGAGGCTGTATCTATAAGACTTTAGAGTCTTTTATAATACATCAACAGTTTGTAAAATTCAATGTTTGTACAAAGTAAACTTAAAACTAACAATATATCAAATAGCAACAAAAGATATTAATATTTGTATTTTTAATTAAAATTAAAATTAAGACTTAAAATTTAAGGCCAGATATAATAAAAAGTCAGGCATATAAATATAAATACGAACATACAAAATTTGGTTTAGTAGTAGAAGTGACAGAGACAGAGAAATGATAACAATTTAATCGCAACCACATTCATTGTGCAGATTACAAGTAATTATGCAATACCTTTCTGAGGTTACTCCGATTCATCGCTGCTTTTACGGATTCAGGAACTGAGTTCCAGAGCCTTACAGCATTAATGAAGAACAGCCTAGCTGAAGACAAGTAGGAATATGTGGGGACAATCAGACTTTGATTTCTATTAGACCTTGTTGATTTTAATTTTTCAAAAAGGTATTTTGGAGTTTTGAATTCTATAAGCTTATAAATAAATATAAAATTTCTAGCCGCTAAGTATTCAAACATGCTGCATCCTAGAATTTTGTTTTTCCACATAGAAACGTGGTCATATCTTTTGAGGCCGTAAACGTAACGTGTAACGTTATTAAACGCAACATCAATTTTGTGAAACGAAATAGAGTCAAACTTGCTATACACCAGCCCACAGTACGTGATCTGCGGCACTATAAGCTGAATAGCTAACTTTCTTCTTGTATCTAAGGGTGTAAACGACGCTGACATTCTTAATCTACGTAAAACAGCATACACGTTACTTACAACATTATTCACATGGTCAGAACAGCTCAACATAGAATTAACAACAAATCCTAAATTTCTTATCTTGTCAGTCATAATCAGGACGCTATTACCAATAAACAGTTTTGGAATATCTTCCACATGTACTACACGTTTACTAATGGGCAACACATACGACTTTGCAGCATTTAAGCAAAGACAATTATCGTGGGCCCACTGTGAAATTGCAGACAGGTCACTATTAATTTTAAAACACAAATCTTCAACAAGACCAATTTGACTGGACAAGTACAATTGAATGTCGTCAGCGTAAGCATGGACGTTGACATAGTGGCACACAGAGAATACATCATTCACAAAAAGACTGAACAAAAGAGGGCCAAGGACAGAACCTTGCGGCACACCCGAGCCAACAAATTTAGATGAAGAGGAGTCAGTCTTACACTNAAGCAAAGACAATTATCGTGGGCCCACTGTGAAATTGCAGACAGGTCACTATTAATTTTAAAACACAAATCTTCAACAAGACCAATTTGACCAAGTCAAATGCCTTAGAAAAATCCAGAAGGCAAAGAAGAGATAGGTCACCATTGTCAAACTGTATCCGTATATCGTCAACTATTTTCAACATAGCCGTAGAGCAGCTATGGCTTGGTCTAAACCCTGACTGCAATGGCGATAATAAATTATTTTCCTGTACAAATGAGGAAATCTGCCCTGCCATCAACGACTCGCATACTTTTGAGAAGGCTGGTAAAAAACTTATAGGTCTGTAGTCTCTAGGATAAGTGGCAGTGCTCTTTTTGGCTACAGGAATAATGACAGCCTTTTTCCATTCTGTTGGAAAACATGAAGTTGTGAAACAGTGGTTAATGACATGAGTTAAAGTTCTCAGAAAAAAAGGCAGCACAAGTTTCACAAACTTCAAAGATATCCCATCCTCTCCAATGGCATTAGACTTGATACTCANAAAAAAGGCAGCACAAGTTTCACAAACTTCAAAGATATCCCATCCTCTCCAATGGCATTAGACTTGATACTCATCACAGATTTCAAGACTTCTGATTCACTTACTCCGTCAAATTGAAACTCTTCTTTTAGAGCAACATTGGTATTGAAAATTTCAGCTGGAGGACTTTTGCTGTTTCTGCTGACACTGATAAA
>NW_016207278.1:0-2070 GCF_001687245.7 Rhagoletis zephyria
AGCCAGCTGTTCAATTTAAGCTCAGTTTACTTAATCTAAGTTTAAACTGTCATTGAAAAACTAGCCCTAAGTGATAAGACAAAAGCGTGTTAGCGAAAATGTGTGAATGTATTAAAAACTGTAACGGGAAAATTGGTTGTGTAACGTCCCGGTGATTTAACCATACCAAGGTAGTAGCAGCAGGGCTATTTCGTGAAAAATCAACTGTCAAACTTTGCTACATTCACATACACATAAATTAGCATCCTTTTTACTCGCTTTTGATTGGTCGAACGTGCTTACATTTCTTTCTGTTTTGACATTCTAGGTTTCTCAACCACCAACACAATACATGGCAGAGTTGTGTTTGCTCTACTGCTATGCCTTGCCAGGAAGTTAAAATAAACATAAAGCATACACTATACAGAATTTTGTGTAGATAATTAGCGTCATCATGTATCTCGGAACGAGCGTTCATTTCGTCTGCCACACGAATCGTTCGTCACTTGGTACTTTGTAATCCGTTTTCGTCTGGCAACACGAAAACAGCTGATCGTTACGTTGCTTTCGTCTAGTTTGGAATCTTCTAACAGGAAAAGCAGACGGAAGAGAGACGATAATCGTTAAAAACAAACGAAAGGTTATGAGTGATCGTCGAGATGGATCGTTCAGCTAAAATAAGTAAATACAGTGAAAAATTTTAAAATTTCAATAATAATAATTTATGTTTTCACCAATTAAAAACCCACAACAACACAATTTGAGGTGCTGATTCCAGAGATGGACCAAAATCCGGATCTGCCAAGAGGTGTACCAGTGTTTCGTTCTGACAGAGCCAGGGTTCAGAAGCGATGGGACGGGATAATGGAAAAAAGGTAAGCTTATACTTGGTAGCAAAAATGATGAATATTCTATGTAGTAACATAACCAAAAATACGATTTGTTTATTTTTCTTCAGACATGGGCTGACCTCATAAACCGCACAAAAAGAAGGTTGCAAACTATATTCGTAATATAAATATGACAGGTGACCAGTATACAGTTATAACTACACAAAAAATCTCTCAAATGAACGGCAAAAATAGTAAATAACATTACCAAATGTACGAAATAAATTAAAAATAATAAAATTCTAAAGGAAATATACACAAATACCTTAATATTTCATTTAACAACGCTGTTCTAGACCAATACAACGTAATCCACGTAAAGTCTACACGAAGCAATCGTTCGACTTACAAAATTGTAAGCGGAGACGAATTCGCCTGTAGACGAATCGTTCGTGTCCCCTATCGTTCGAGATATATGATGAGGCTGAATAATATTTCAAGAAACGCTTGTCCTGTCCATGCGACCCTTAAATTTTTCTTTCCGAACAGGGTTGTGTTCAAGCTAACTTAACCCTTGGAAACATATTTCGAGAAAAAGTTGTGCGCATGAACCAAAAATATAACATCACACAAGAACGTGCCATTGTATTTGTAACTGTTTTTGAACAAAAAGTTTGCGGGTTTGTCAGCTGAGCATTTGTTTACATAACAAGCACCACTCTTTTGATTTATAAGCCAACCATTTGGTCAAGCGCTAGAAGTTGATGTTATATAAGCCGTGTGTAGGCAAGTTGGCAAACTTTCG
This sequence comes from Rhagoletis zephyria, assembly GCF_001687245.7. NCBI lineage: Eukaryota > Metazoa > Arthropoda > Insecta > Diptera > Tephritidae > Rhagoletis > Rhagoletis zephyria. The sequence goes on from NW_016207278.1 coordinate 1,615, forward strand.
TCAAGTTGTTCGTCCAGTTGGTTGAATAAAATTTTTATGTTTTTTGAGGCAGATCGGTCCACTTGTTGCTCTGTGTGTAGACGAGTTGGCAACCTAAAATGCAATTTAATTTTTTTAAAGGCGCATTAACGTTAACATATGTTTTTCGGTTCATTTCGCTAGTGAAAATGCGTATAATTTGTAAAAACGGGGGCGGTAGCAATAACCAATCCATAAAAATGAGAAGCATTCCTAGCATGGCTTAAAAGTTTACAGGTGGTGTTGTGTTGCTCACAGTTAAAAACTCTTACTCAAATGAAATCGGCCAAATGGTTGGTGCGTTTGTAGGGAAGTATTTCGTTAAGTATGTTGGTCAACTGGTTGACAGGTAAATCAATGCGTGTGTAGGGCCTTTTACACTTTCCTTTAACTAAAGCGAAGCGCACATTGGCGCGATTCTGTCGTTGCGAATCCGCA
>NW_016207279.1:0-2070 GCF_001687245.7 Rhagoletis zephyria
AGTTCGGGCTGAGCCGAACATTAAATACCCGGCGCAAGTATTAAAGATAGGTTTTTCACCTTACCGAAAGCTACCGCTACATGGTAAGCCCGGGCGTATCAATTTTGAGTAAATTAGAGTCCTTAGATTTCGAAATTTTGAAGTTTCAAGCAGTTCTGAAATTTACCGTTATATTTAAAGCGGCCTCAATTTTAGTCCGCTTTCAATAATTTTCAACGTTTTGCTTTTATGTGGCAAGCACAATAACCATACCGAGTTTGGTACAAATTGGTAGAACGGTTACCGAGATACATATGTATATGTGATCATAAGTGGGGTGCCACGCCCATTTTCCAAAAATTTATCACAAACTTATTTCTTGGTTAAAAATTGTTGCAATCATCAATTTTGAATACATTAGCTTTATTATTTACTGATTTGTCGAAGATTTTGTGTTTCTCTAAATAACCGTTATATGGGATGTGGGCGTGGTTATTGTCCGATTTTAAAAATTTTCGGCCATTTTGTATGTTGTGCGAAGGTCAACAACTGTGCCAAGTTTGGAAGAAATTGGTGCAGCGGTTACCAAGATATACACATGTAACCATAAGTGGGCGTGGCTACACCCATTTTCCGAAAATTTATAATATTCTTATTTTTCGTCTAAAACTTATTGTAAATATCAATTTTGAGTGAATAATCTCCAGTAGTTACTAAAATATCGCAGTTTTCGTATTTCTAAAAATTACCGTTATATGGGAAGTGGGCGTGGTTACAGTCCGATTTCGCCAATTTTAAATACCAACCTACCTTGGATAAATATAAACCTACATACAAAATTTCGTTCAGATATCTAAATTTTTGCTCGAGTTATCGTGTACACGGACGGACGGACAGACAGACATGGCTTAATCGATTTTTCTATTCATTCTGATCATTTATGTATACATTTGTCTATATCTATCTCGATTCGTTTTGGCTGTTACAAACAACCGTTATGTGAACAAAGTTATAATACCCTTGTGCACAAGTGCGCTCGGGTATAAATATAGATGTAAAAAGTCTAAGTTCGGGCGGAGCCAAACATTAAATACCCGGGGCAAGCATTAAATACTTATATCGTCGTTTAAAGTACAAAACCGCGTATCAACAAAATGCAAATCCGCGTATTAACATAATGCAAAACCGCGTATGTGAGTTATGTAAATTATTTTGTAGAGAGTGAAAACACTTATATTTCAAAATGGTCTTCTTTTTTATAAAGCAATCGCATTTCTGGCTAGTATATTTCAGGACGAATGGATAAGGAATAATAAGATAAACGTATAAAGTCATATGTGGGCGGCATCACGCCCATTTTCCAAAATTTCANTAACATAATGCAAAACCGCGTATGTGCATTATGTAAATTATTTTGTAGAGAGTGAAAACACTTATATTTCAAAATGGTCTTCTTTTTTATAAAGCAATCGCATTTCTGGCTAGTATATTTCAGGACGAATGGATAAGGAATAATAAGATAAACGTATAAAGTCATATGTGGGCGGCATCACGCCCATTTTCCAAAATTTCAAATAATGTTACTTCTTTTCAAGGGATTGTTGTTAGTATCAATTTTGAGTAAATTAGCGTCCTTAAATTTCGAAATGTCGAAGTTTCAAGCATTTCTGAAATTTACCGTTGTAAGAAATGTGACCGTAATTTTAGTCCGATNTTTCTGGCTAGTATATTTCAGGACGAATGGATAAGGAATAATAAGATAAACGTATAAAGTCATATGTGGGCGGCATCACGCCCATTTTCCAAAATTTCAAATAATGTTACTTCTTTTCAAGGGATTGTTGTTAGTATCAATTTTGAGTAAATTAGCGTCCTTAAATTTCGAAATGTCGAAGTTTCAAGCATTTCTGAAATTTACCGTTGTAAGAAATGTGACCGTAATTTTAGTCCGATCTCAATAATTTTCAACGTTTTGCTTTTACGTGGCAACCATACCGAGTTTATTTTTAAGAATTTTCAATTAAAATTCTCTCACAAAAAAATCACATAAACTCAAGCTTAAAACTTTTTAAAAGACCGCAAAAAAGTGCA
>NW_016207280.1:0-2070 GCF_001687245.7 Rhagoletis zephyria
TACACATGTGAAGAGTATTTCTGCTGGTATATTTGCAGACCTTTAATTAATACCTTTCAGGAATAATCGATTTATACATTATTATCCTTGAAACATTTTCACCATTTTCGTATTCTTGACAATAAGGGCAGAGAGAACATAGCTGTCAAAGGCCAATTCACTTTGATACTGTTTTCATATATTTTTTGCTGCCGTAAGAATATTCTAAGTATGTTTACGTTCCACGCTTTAGTAATTTTTGAAGGTTTGAAGTTTTTGATAAAAAATTACTGTTATATGGGAACTGCGACCTGGCTCAGTTTCAATACTAATACGTCAAGAGTAACCAAAATGCTATTGGCAGACATAACCTTGATTCAATAATACAAGGTTAGATAATTATTGACAGCCGCGGTTTGACACTCTCTTACAAAAGGTTGCATTTACGAAGGATGGGGAAAAGGGAGGAATGAAATCCATTGCTGCGAAAATGGTAGTAGAAAAGTAACCAAAGTAGGCAAATAGTAGTGAAATTCCTTTTGTAAATTCTAATGTATTTGCAGGAAATCTAGCATTTTAAACGCAATATTTTACTAAATGTTACTATATCTACGTGAATTACGCAATTTTCGCNATTTTACTAAATGTTACTATATCTACGTGAATTACGCAATTTTCGCGTTATTTAGCCGTATAAAAACTGCAAAAAGACTCAAAATTAAAATAAAACTACTATGAGATTGATGTAAACATCTAATTTAAAAACAGTTTATAGTTTTCATCAGTTAAATATGCTTCATATGCATATACAAATAAACATATTGCACAAAAGCTGATACTTCTATTTCACACCAAAGCTACACTGTTTCCAAGTAAATTTTCAAAGAAGCAAGACGGTGCCACTGCTAAGGGAGCGGTGGGAGAGAGACAACTGTCAGTTTATCGAACCTTGTATTATTGAATCATGGACATAACTTAATACATTAGGGCTGGTTAATTTGTCTGGTAGCTTTTTCCGACTATGTGGGTAGGGTATAGGAGTATTCTACGTGAAATTCTAGGATAAGTTTTTGAAGAAATTTTGTATCTTAAATCAATTTCGAGCTTGACAAATTGCAAAAATTCGGTTTTTCCCTGGCAAGGATTTATTATGCTGTAGTGCCGTAAAGAAGTGTCTAAATTTTGTATAAAAACATGGTCTAAGGAGTTTTTTGGTATGGTATGAGGAATCCGTTTGGGGACTTATCTTTTTCTTAAAACATCCGCCAGAGGGCGCTTATCTCAACAACCGAACGCAGCGTGGCCTTCTAGACGGCATATTTGATGTCTGCAGTGGATTAACATTCCTCGCAGTACCAGTTGCTCTTTTCGGTTCACTGACATCCAGTAACTTCCGCGGGCGATAGAAAGCGCACAGAAGATGTAAGTGGCAAGTGGAGTTTACCTTCAAAACATCGAAAACATAGATGATAGCAAACATCGATACTCCTCCACGTCTATCAGTGAGTCCAAAATGTTAATGAAAAGTTTGGAACTCCTATTTTTGGAGTTATTGTTGTAGTATCACCACTGCTATTTTTCCCAAAATACTGCATTTATACGCAAAAATAGCAATTTTTGCTACCAAAATTTTTCCATGCACAGAAGTAGCATTAAATCATCAGTCATGTGAAGCATTTTCACCAATTTTGACAATTTTTCTTTTGCTTGTCTAATTTGTAACAAATGTTTTTATTACAGTATATTTAATTATATAATTAGGACCCATAGCCAGTTTTACGACAGAAATTTAAGTGAAGAATGATTTGTTTTATTTGAATTTAGTCTGAACACTGACAGAAAACCAGCAGTTAAACACCATATAAATATATCGACATTTCAATTTTTTAGTAAAATTAAAAAAATTAAAACAACCAACTTTTTATAGATAATTTTTTGAAAAATTCTAATAGATTTTTATATGGAAATTGAGAGAAAATAAAAAATCATTATCCCTTAAAGTTGCTGGTGAAACTGGCTGTAAGTACGCAGTTTTATAGCCTATTAAGTTGTAGTAAAGTTTCAAGACGGAGATATAACTTTCTTAAAAAA
>NW_016207281.1:0-251 GCF_001687245.7 Rhagoletis zephyria
TACTAGTAAGGCGCAGAAAAAGTAGATCTACCGCAGTGTTTGATGGTGCACAAATCAATGCTTTAAACTGTTCGTCTCTTCGACGCGATGAATACAATCGGGCGAGATGATTTAATGTTGTTGCTGTTTTTGCTGTCCCTGGTCCACCTTCAACTATTAAAATCGTTGGATCCATTGCTTTGTTAAGGATGTCGAATTTGTGATCGATTGAGGTTGCGTTTTCGAATGGGTAGCTTTGGTTAAATTTAGTC
>NW_016207281.1:313-551 GCF_001687245.7 Rhagoletis zephyria
TATCATGCGGAGATAGCGAATGTACTGTGTAACTTTTCCCAAACACATTACTTCAACGCCATTATTTCCTTCGTTTTTTATATCACCAAGTAATGGTAGGTATTGTTTCGAAAAAATAGCTTTGGCTTTCACGACTTTTAGTGTCGCGTTTCTCGCTACCCCTTTTCCAGCCGTAGTGCCCCAGAGTGGTGGCCAGTCGCCTCGTGGCACAGAGTCTTCGACGTGAATTAATGACCGG
>NW_016207281.1:649-1525 GCF_001687245.7 Rhagoletis zephyria
ATTGTTTCTCATTAACAGTAGCAGAGAATTGGCGAAAATTTGTTGGTAGTCCAATATATCACTTTCTTGTAATTGACACTCGAGAACAATTTGCCACATGTCACTGCCATAGGGCGACACTTGAATAGAATCCCAGTTAATAGCAAAATGTCGACGTGTCGCATCAGTCGATCGAAAATTTGACGCGATTTCGTTGGCCAATTCACACAATAGCAACGGACTGAAAAATTTGTTGAGATCTTCACGTGATTCTGGTTTTTGCAATTTGTTATCGTCGCTAAAAATGACTCGGAGGTTTTGTGTTTGATTAGGATGAATTAATAGCTTTGGTGAGGATGACAACAAATTGTTTACACCATCAATTGTTCCTTGTAGGCTTAAAGTTAGCCGCTTGAACGACACAGTAGGATAACCATCTACATCCATAATTTCTGTAAAATAAAAATAAATCATTCTGATTGTTCCAAAAATAAAAATTTTAATTGTACCTTGGTCTACCTCCATCATTTCAACGTCTTCGTTATTAATGTCGTCCGTTTCTCTGACGACGATGACTTGTACTGTGTCTTCGCCATCATCAAAGTCCAGCTCGTCGTTACCACCCAATAGTCCAAGTGATTCGAGCAACAACTCACAGCCTGCCATTTTTTTCGGATTAATAGCTTTAGGGGTAAAACTTTAGACAACAAAGATTAAATTCTATTAGATTTAAGGTAAAAATGAAAACAAACCATTAAGAATACGTCGGCAAGTGACACAAAAACTGAGAATATCAAAGGTCATAGATTATCGGTTATGTGCGCATTAAAAAACACACAGCCTGAACTCACACCGACAATGTAAACACGCAATGAAATTCTCACATGCAAAAAAAAA
>NW_016207281.1:1535-2078 GCF_001687245.7 Rhagoletis zephyria
GAGTCGTTCGTAAATGTCGTTTTTATTTTTTTTATAAAATTGAAAAAAAAGATGTAATATATTTTTTTTGGACCAGTTATAAATTCAATAACATTACAATTACTGATATTAGAATAAAAAATTGTTTTAAATTTTATGTATTTGTGTTTATTTATAAACCGACACAACTGTGAGAATTCATTCAATGAGCAAACACATTATTTGATTGTATAAGAATAAATGAGTAGATTGACAATAGAGGCGCTGCATTCACATGTTTTGATCTGCGTGTAATTTATTTACAGATCCGTTTACATGTCATGTATTTGCAAAGTAAAGTAAACAAATAATGCAGCGATTTAGTGTCGAATGGGATGAAGTCGATATTGTAAAAGATAGTGAATTAACAAAGGAATTTATTGACGAGCATATTTTTTCATTACTAAATGTCCATAAAGAAGAATGTAATGTCACTGGACAAACAAACAAAAGCTATTCATCCGATTGTTCATTTGAAAGCGATGCTCCAAAGTCAAAGTCGATAAAACTTTCAGATAATGCAAA
>NW_016207282.1:0-2070 GCF_001687245.7 Rhagoletis zephyria
ATCAAAAAATAGTAGTAATGAAACTACCTTCTTTTTTGTATCATGGATACCCATATAAATCTTACATGGTTTATTTCGATGTTTTTATCTGAGGCAAATATGATTCTATTTGTATTATAAATCTATATATGTATCATGATTCAATAATTAAAGGTTTGCTCATTATTGACATTAGACTTTTGACACTCCCTTAGCTGCCTTACAAAAGCTTTGCACACACACACGAACCCACACACAGTGCTTTGCTAAGGGAGCCGATTTTGTCAAGAGGGAGCGAGAAAACTGCTTTTTGAGCAAACCTTTTATTATTGAATCATGTATATGTATTAGGGATGTTGCGAATGTGGAATTTTAGACATCCGCGGATGCGAATGCGGATGCGTATGTTTAAAAGCTAACATCCGCGGATGCGAATGCGAATGCGGATGTCAAGTATTTTTACCTTCCCTTTTACCTTCCTTTTTTACCTTCCTTTTTTACCTTCCTTTTATTAGCTCGGGATGTAACTATGTAATATTGATGCGCCTAAAAGATGCAGCGATTTCTATTCTCAAGTTACATACCTGATGACAGTACGAATGGCAATTATAATAGGGAGGTTTTAGTTTTTTAAACTATAATTAAGAAATAATTTAATTGTGTAAATTAGGTGATTAAGGTAAATAAAAAATGGAAAAGGTAGTCATTTTAAATAATGTTTTTTAATTTAGTACATGAATTTAAAAATTGGAATTGGACTAAAGCCTGTTTCTTAAAGTGTCGTAAATCAAACCTGCGCCACTAAATAACTACTCGCTCAAGGCGAATAACTTGAAAAACTTGAAACTGCACAAAATTGTAAATTCTTTCCAATAACTCCTTTCTGAGAATTGCATCGACGTTAGAATTGTGGATGGGAAAATTTTAGTAGACGGACGGCAAATTCTAGAAAAAGGGGGGATGAGGGGGGGTAGAATAGGTCCCCCTGATTTCAAAAATACCCCCCTTTTTTTTCTAGCAACCCTATAGTTCTTATATAATTTATTGTTAAAGTTTTCATATAAACGATGAATATGATAGCAAAATAACATACAACTTGGTGCTACCAGACTGGAATTTGGAATAATAAAAGCGGATTTTTAATTCGGAATTTTCACTTAGTTTCTGTTTTGCGAAGAAAAGGAGCTGAACACCGTTTGCAGAGAACACCTTTCTGCGTAGGTGGCCTTCGGCCGCACTTAGGGATTATAACCCTCAGGCAGTAGAATTCTCCCTTCTGTTTTGCGAGGAAAAGGAGCTGAACACCGTTTGCAGAGAATAACTTTCTGCGTAGGCGGCCTTCGGCCGCACTTAGGGATTATAACCCTCAGGCAGTAGAATTCTCCTTTCTGTTTTGCGAAGAAAAGGAGCTGAACACCTTTTGCCGAGAACACCTTTCTGCGTAAGCGGCCTTCGACCGAACTTAAAGCAAACAAATCGGGCGGGACCAACACCGCCTACGTCATGGGCAATATTTTCGCGCAGGGGTTCGTGGCCGGAAACCCTCATTGATAATAATACACGCCCAGAGTAAAAAAGCGTCAAATTTTCATTTTCATTTGTATTGATTTCCCCTGTATTCCTTTTTAAACATTGCCTTCTTTGTATGTATTATTTTGTACAATATGGCAACACATGTTATGTGTGAGTTTGCAGCCATGTGTTATTGTAAATATGGGTGCCATTCAATGTAATTTACAAGTCGACANCACAAATGCTTTTTTGTTAAGGAAACCAAGTGGAACGACTTAAGAAATTTTAACAACAAATAACTTATAAACAATAATATTATTAATATTTTTTAGTTATACATGTTTTAGAGGATACCTCCCTTAACATCCTGACCAAGTTTCATTTGTTAATTCCACCGGGTTTTCTTAAAACACAAGGTGCGGCTGACTACTAAAGCCCACCCTTGTGGATGTATCCTGCCTTTCATCTTCACAATCTAGCATCATGAAAAGATCGTTGTTTAACCACCGTTATTTTCAATAGAATTCTTTATTCTCATTCTTTTGGTTGTTTCAGAATTTGGAGAACCTGTAACATCAT
>NW_016207283.1:0-2070 GCF_001687245.7 Rhagoletis zephyria
TGATAAGAAAATGAATATCAAATTGATACCAAAAATTGTTTGTTATCGAGTATAAATTTGATAATAATGAGTATCAAAAAGATACCCAGTTTTGATAATAATAAGTCTCTATTCGATAAGATGGAGTATCAAATTGATAACACAAAAACATATTAAATTAATATTAATCAGTATCAAACTGAAAATTTCGAAAATGTCACTTTCACAATTTCGAAAATATCATTTAGATAACATTATTAATGAGGAAAAAAAAATACTCTAAAGTTTCATATTGATGGCTAAATAGCATCGCTCTGATGACAACTTTTTTTTGAGTGCAGGGGCAAGCAAGTGTTCGTCGGTTAATTTATTCCATATCTTCTAAAACCATAGGCTAATTTCCTCCTTTTTGAATCACTTATATTCCTCCCTTTGTCCAACATAAGGCCTTATACTTAAAAATGGAATAAACTCAGAATTGCTGACTGGGGCGGCCATTCGTTCGGCCAACTCTATACAGTTTTTCTTTTTTTTTGTATTTTTTTATACAAAGTCTAAGAAAAACCACAGCCTCCGTGCCGCATGTACTTATCTCCCAAAATTTCCACTGCTAGCAAATACAAATAAGGATTAAAATTTGAAAATTAATTAATAAAGTTTTAGTAAAATCTGTGAGAAGTCAACAATAAAATACTTTCTTCGAAAAATCTATAAAGGAACCTTCTATTTAAAAAAAAATAATTGTAACAGTTATTCGTCGCCACGCTGAATAGTACCAGGTTGGCTGAGCTTTTCTCGGAGCGCGCGTACGTAAATACGCCAGCGTACATATCGAGGGCTTATATTCAATACCCTCTATCTGCAATTTTCACAAAAACAGCTTTGTGATGTTAGAACCCATCTGGAACTTACATGTCATCAGTGATGTTAATTCTGACTTTGCAATTTAAAAGTAAATTCTTCTGTTAAGCGTTATACAGGGTCAGCAATTTCCCAATTGAATCTGAAATAACACAAATTTGCTGACAAAAGTGGTACATGAACAAGTTAAATGGACGGATTTGTAAATATACAATTATGAAAGTGCCCAGCGTCGCGGCGGCCCGCATTCGCGCGCCGCCCCGCGCAACGCCACGTTCGATGTCACGCTCGCACTCGCTTCCCCCGCCCTCCTTCCTTCCTTTCCTAGTTATGAACAGGTGATATTATAACCGTTTAGAAAAAAAGGAACAGTCCAGCGCCTACGTCTTGGTCTGCAGGCTGTATCGGNCTTACATGTCATCAGTGATGTTAATTCTGACTTTGCAATTTAAAAGTAAATTCTTCTGTTAAGCGTTATACAGGGTCAGCAATTTCGCGCAACGCCACGTTCGATGTCACGCTCGCACTCGCTTCCCCCGCCCTCCTTCCTTCCCTTCCTAGTTATGAACAGGTGATATTATAACCGTTTAGAAAAAGAATAATAATAAAATAGCATTAGTTCACTCCGTAAACTGCTTGTTAATGTCCAGGCAATGGGAATTATTGCGTATGGTGTTACTGTATGCACCCCACCAATGGTGGAATTATGCCAGGTGAAGTAATATTAGAGTGAGAAGAAAGATTTCGACTCTGCTTTATTTGAAAATTTGCCTATAAAATGTGACTATAAGGCTGCCGAATGTCAGAAAATAAAGCGAGAAAGCTATTTTATTACTTTACTTGTTTATTGCGCCATTCATCGCACCTGCTTGTACCGTAGCCTGAAGTAGGTAAAATTTTACATATTTTTACATCACTATTTCGTACCACATGTTCGCTTAGTCTTCGTAACGAAATCCGCAGTTCGGATATAGCAAGTGATGATAATGCAGAAATTTTAACTGAAGATAAAACTCAAAACAATGGGCCTCATGCATAACAAGTGAGCTTAAGCTCAGACTCTAGTTTCAGTATAAATTCTTGACATTGAACTCACTTCAGCAGTGCAAAAATTTAGTTGGAGCGTAAGCTTACTTTTTATGCATGAGGCCCAATATTCTCTGTGGTATGCATATGCTGCATACAGGAACGGCAACTTTTGTTTGTTCCATGTCATGGCGGAATTATACC
>NW_016207284.1:0-2070 GCF_001687245.7 Rhagoletis zephyria
GTGCCAACTATTAACTGTATATTTTGTTCGAAAGAAGCTAACTACTTTTTTGGAGAGATGGCCGCGAAAAAATCAGACCTGGATGCCTCTGCATTTGCATGGCAACTAACTTGTAACTAACTTTTGGATATAAAATGTCAATAAAAAACATTTTTTTAATCTTTTATTTATTTTAATTTTTTATATTTTTATTTATTTAATTTAACAATATTGAATATTTGCTTATTTGTTTACATATTCTGCAGAAGGTGGTGGTCCTATATTGGAATTCCGTCAGACATAACATCAAAATGATAATATAGTTTATTTATTTAGTTTATTTATCCTGAATTCGAAAAACAATTTGTGAAGTGTAGAAAAAAAAATTATTAAAAGTAGTTTTTGTATGTGGATTTTTAATTAGAGACAAACTCCCGATTGCGTTTAAGTTAGTTTTGTCATATCTCATTAAAAGTGATTTATTTATGGAAATCCAGGCAAAAAGCTAACTATAAGTTGATTATTTTTAACAACTGATAATTTTTCACTACAGGAACACTACGATGGTGAGGAGGGTGATTTTCGTGCCTTAGAAGGCAGTCTCATCACTGCAGCTCTCCTACAATGAGAGATAACAAAGGAACAACAAAGAAAAACATTGAAAATTTCGCACGCTTGGCAGCACGCTATGGCTGGCCGCGTGGGCTGTTGGCCGAATTAGTTAGACACAAATTGTGTAAAAATATATAAATCCTTATTGCGCTGGAAAGTCCTCAAAGTGAGGATCTAATTGGTAAAATGTAAGCACACCAATTATCCCGAAATACCACTTATTAAACTGTACAAATTTTTCATTTTTTGTTCGTCTGGGGAACTGATGAAACCAAGTTTTTCTGAAAGCCTTGATTATATAAAAAAAGGATAATTTCTCAGTTTTCCCAGGTTGGCAATTTTAAGCTTTTTTCAGTTTGAAGTTGGTGGTCGCACAGCATTATTTAAAACAGTTAAAAGTAATTTAAATGCAAATATTTATACCAGGGACCAAAAATAGCAATTATGTTTATTAGCTAAACTTGGCGAACTATTTCTTAAGGCCGAAATAAAAGTTCTTTCCTAATAATAAAGCAGGTTGTGCTCATCCAAACTAAACAAGTTTACTATCGAATGAAAGAGAACTAAAATAGCTTAAAAACTGATATGTTTAAGCGAGGAAAGCCACCTATTGAAATATATTTCAATAAAAAAATATTATTTAATTTCCTTAGAACAAACCTTGGTTCAGGTATATGAATTTCTTTTGTATTAAATAACCTTCGTTCGTTATTTCTGTTTAAAAGCGTTTTCAGCGTTTCTTTCGTTTGATGCCACACAACAAATTTAATTTGGCAAAGCGGTTTATTTATTAGCCGGAATTGACTTTCATTTCAGATTTTAAAATTATTTCACAAAGTTTAATTGTTAAAAAAATAACAGTTATTTTCGGTCCCCGCTTTATACACCCATAAGGCCTGCCAAAGTGAATTGTCACTTTATTTTTACCAAAAATGGCCGCTAGAATGAGCTTTGATGCAAAAAAACATCTAAGGAACATAAAAGAAATGTGCAGGTAATGTTTCTCAACAGTGTTTCTAAACAATGTTTTTTGTAAAAATAAATTGCAAATTCAAATCCGTATTTTTTCTAAAAATAAATAGTGGATTCAGATTCTGCGTACCCGAAACCCCCACAGAAAGGTCTTTTGATGGTATAAATATTGGCATTTAAATAAATTTTAACCAGCATAAAATTGAAAAAGAACGCTTAAAATCGCCAACATGGGAACTTTCGGACATTCAGAAAAACTTGGTTTCATCAATTCCCCAGCCAACTGCGTAATACTTTTATAGGACGCCATAGTAAGGAAACCTAAGTGTCTCATGAAATGCGCTTAGAATCGCAATAAGCGTTGCCGTTTTCACTCCGGACGAAATGTGTTTAACTCATTTTTTTAGGCCGAACGCTACGTCACTCCCTCTGCAAAAACACTTCGCTTTTAAGATTAACAGAACTAACGGGTGATTTTTTAAGAGCTTGATACCTTTTTTTTTAAAA
>NW_016207285.1:0-2070 GCF_001687245.7 Rhagoletis zephyria
AACAACAGTTATCAGAATTGAAATAAAGAATAAATATATTTATATTATACATAATAATTATTATTATATATAATTATTTGCCATAAAAAAAATTAGTTTACTACAAGTTATTCCATATATCTCAGAAACCAATAAAATTATGTAATGATGAAAAAATGTAAAACAATCAACACACATTGCTTCTTCAACAGCATAGTTCCTTCTAAACCAAGAGTAACCTTCAACATTATAAAACACCCTTCCATAACATACATGATCTCGCTCTCGATATCGGGAAACAAATTCTGACTGAAAATTAACTTTGAGCTGTGGTGCGCGGCAACTGGTAATAGTTACCCTGCAGAAAAAAATTCCCAACTGATAAAAAATAACGCACTTGTAGTTAGCTTTTTGTGGGATTGAAACTTGAAACTAGTTGACAAGTAAGGCAGGGTAATGCAGGAGATTGTTTTCTTTAAACGCGTTTCTATTTAAATATCCTGCACTTCGCAAATACTTTTTCGAATTGAGTACAAATAAGAGGAAGATCGAAATTTGATATTATCATTTTGAAGTTATGTCTAACGGAGTTGGAATATGGGACCACCTACAGCAGAATATGTAAACAAATATGAAATGTAATAAGGTAAATAAAGTAAATAAAAAAAATTAATATTTTGTTTTTCCTTTTGATATTTTATGTTCAAAAGATTCAGAGGTAACCACCCTTGACTATTTTGCGGCTATCGCCATGTAGTTAGCTTTCGTCGAAGGAAATATACAGATAATGGTGACTTTTAGCTTCTTCCTAATCAACTTAAAGTTAGCTTATAGTTAGATACATTTCCTGCCGTGTAGGAACCCAATGTTTATAAACGAGATTTGGTACTTTGTTATGAATCTGCTGGTTTATATTTTTTTCTTAAATACCAACTTTCGAAAAATGAGTTTTGAGATTCCTGCTCTATGAAGCGGCTCCATTGTGTGATGGTGGTAGCTGACGAAGAGGCCCCCACTGCGTTGGAAAGTCCAGGTGGGGAAGGACTTGGCTTAACTTGGCATTTTCTATCGGCGTCAGTTGGCACAGAAAATAAACTCCTGGCGTACTCGCTAAATGAAAAGAAGAAAATGCAAAATTTCTTGAGTCTAGGGGTGGGCAGCTGCACCACTGGCCCGCCAACCTGGATCTGATTTTTGAGTTAGCTGCCTTTAGATGTAGGTGTGCGATATGCTCGTCCGGGATAAATCTGCTTCGTAGCCCCGAAATCTCCCCTCCCTTTATATTCTGAGTAAAATTTCAAGGCTTTACATATCTATTATATATTTTAGTTATTATTTATTGTTGTCCAAGTAAAATGACTGGCCAAACATTTTACAGCCGATTTTCGTAATTTTCTGCCTTTTTTGCTTAATATAGCGTTCTTCCAGCCATAGGCGCAATCAAGATTTTTTCGATGCTAATTGATGAGCCAGACATAGATACATATTTCATAAATTCTTCAAAGGCATATTGGCAGAAAACGCAAAAAATATCCATTAGCACATGTTAATCATATGGGCTAGGGGAGACTTTATTTCCACATACTGCCCACGAAGTAATTACCCTGTAGTCAACTACTACTAGTTGTAAACTACATACCTCACAACTAGTATGTACCGCATGCCCAACTAGTCAGCCAACTTTCTTTTTTCCATGCAATCAACTGGTATTTTTAACATGGGCTTGTTCTACGAGATGGTAATTGTCATATTTCGGTCAGAAATATACCAGTCTCATACTAGTTCAAAATAGACAGAAAATTACTAGTCCCATTAAGGACCAAAACCTCTACTTTGCAAGTCAAAAAATAAAATGAATTCATGAATATAAAAAACTTTTGATTAAGTACACTTTAATACATTAGACATTTTTATTTAACAGTCTCAGATTTGCCAATAATTAGTGTTCAATTTTTTGAGTATTAATTAAAATTACAATTTGAGATTTGGATAAGAATAAAATAAATAAATATTTAATTCAATCAGTTATTAAATATTCTTATGTTTTGTCTATACTTTGGCTTGTTGATTGATAAATAAAATTATTCAAAT
>NW_016207286.1:0-2070 GCF_001687245.7 Rhagoletis zephyria
CGGTTGCCTTCTCTACACCTTTTAGTGAGGGTGCTGCCACTATGCTATATGCAATTGCAATAGTCGACAACACCATTTATAAAATTACTCGCAGGGTGTTTCGCTCATTTCTAGTACTCAAAACTAAATACATCTCGTGGCCAGATGAAGCCGAAAAGCGAGAAATTGTAGAGAAGACATACCATGAACTCCCACATTGTATTGGGTATATTGACGGCACTGAATTAAAACTTTCCGAAGCACCAGTGGTCAACCATACGGTTTATTTCTCAAAGAGCCGAGTGTACTCCATTAAGGCCCAAGTCGTGTGCGATCATCAATTACGCATACGCCATGTTACGGTTGGCCACTACGGAAGTGTACACGATGCACGGATGTTTCGTACTAGCGCTCTTTTTACACGCAAGAACGATTTTTTTACTTGTGATGAGTGGTTAGCGGGAGACTCCGCATACCCACTGCTTACTACGTTGATAACTCCATTCAGGTCAAACTCCCAGCAATTGAACTATTGCAAGCGCAAAGCATTTAATTTACGTCACAGCCGATTTCGCGTAAGAATTGAAAATTGTTTCGGGCTTTTGAAAGAACGCTTCGGTAGTTTAAAAGAATTAAGGATCCGAGTTCAAGATAACAAAATCCATCGTTTTTGTTCGGAGTGGTTTATTGTTTGCTGCGTATTGCACAACATGTTGTTATCATCCACTAACCCTGATGAATATCTCAGCAACTCGCTCGAAGAAGACGGAGACGAAATCAGCAACACCAACACCGACAACCAAACAACCAATGAAGCGGAATTCAAGCGCCAGGCGGTATATAGGTTAATGTTTGGTGATGAATAAAAACTTTAAAACTGCAAATGTATGACACCGGCATTATTATTTGTTATAGTTACAAAATTCAAGACCATTTCGGGATTAGTTCGGGAATAGCTAGGGACCACTTCAAGAGTAGTTGGGTACCAGTTAGGAACTAATTGGCGAACAGTTCGGGGATAGTTTGGGGCCTATTCGGAACTAGTTTGGAACCAGTTAAAGACTAGCTTGGGAACAGTTAAGCACTAGTTTAGAAGTGGTTCCGATCTAAGATCTAAAAAATATATTCGCACTCATATTTATTATGAAAAGACTTGTATAATATAGTAAGTTTCAACATAAAAGTTGACCATAATATATCATATACCATACGATTTCTTCGAATGGATCAGTCCCTGGCCCACCTACCGGAAAAGTACCCTATATGTTAATCCAGGCAATAAGCTATCTACGTTCCATCTACCGGAAAAAATTAAATTTTTGACCTTGACATGGTGCTAACAGCAATTTACATATATTAAGAAGTAAGTCCGATTTCAATAATTTTGATTGGTTTTGATTTTATGTGGCAAGCGCATTAATCATACCGAGTTTGGTACAAATCGATTGAACGGTTACTGAGATACACACATGTGGTCATAAGAGGGCGGTGCCACGCCCATTTTCCAAAATTTTGCCATAATCGTATTCTTTTCTAAAGAATTATTGAGAAATTACCTCTTACAAAAACGATCTTTATATAATTATTTAGTATAGAAGTTTTAGCTTAGTATAGATAAAAAAAGAAATCGATAAAAAATTTCAACTTAATTACATTTCTCCAAACATTCAAGAGATTCCGAAACACTTAACAAAAAAATAGAGCTCCTAAAACAGAACTAATACAACATGTAAATCGATTTAAGCAAAAACCTCCCTTAAGAAAGAGTGGTCACTGGTTGCGCCGCACAATTTTGGAAGCATTTTGTTGTGCTGTGTAATTTATAATAGCTTTTAAACTTACGATTGTTTTCCAAATGTAACTTGAATTAACTTAAAAATTCCGATTGAATAAAAAATCTCATTTTATACAAACAAATTCATTTATTGTACTTTTTATCAATTTCGTACTTTGCCACTCTTTCTCTCATTTCTAACTCTAGTTTCTTTACTTCCATATCTTGTACCTTCCACTTATCTTCCATGTCAACTTTCTTCGCCTCTATTTCTATTCTTTTCTCTTCCATCAAAACTTTACTTTCTTCAATCTTCT
>NW_016207287.1:0-2070 GCF_001687245.7 Rhagoletis zephyria
TCGTAAAATTTAACAGTTTGCATGCAATCGATAAGGTCGAATATTTTCCTTTGGAAATGAGGTAATAAATCTGCTGTTGATTTGAGACAGTCGTAATTTGAATATTTTCTGAATACATATCTTTTATACAGCGCGTGAATGTGTTTGCTCGTTTGGGTTCTTTTGTTTACCACGTCGGGATTTTTTTATTCGCTTCAGTGTATGCAAAAAAATATAAATTCTTTTTTTTAAACTCGTATCAGGAATTTCCTCCTAGCATCAAATATTATTGCTAGGAAATGTCAACTCATCCGCGTGACTTTAACAAAGCTTATACATAGATATGTACATATACCAGTATAATCCTTCTCACAGAGCGGAAAATCGGAGAAATAATTTTCATATGGCCAAAGTTGTACGATATCTGGATCTGCTGGTCTCAAAATGTTATCTCACTGACAAGTGGATCCATCGGTAATACCAAGTGAATCCAAGTTCTTCTCCCCCTGGTACTTGGTATTTTCACTGCAAAGGAGTTGTATACTTTCAGAGCTGGGGTGATTCTGTCCGGTAAATATTCCGGTAAATTCTGGCCGGTAAATATTTCGCACAAACTTTTCTCGAATACTCTAAGGATGTTATCATTGGCAAAGCGCAAGGTGTAGTAGCTGGCAAGAGTGAATTTATTGCTCCTAACGCGGGTTCCTCTTGCGCCACCAGACCCACGCATTTTGCTTCCATAGCTTATATGTAGGTGGCAGAACAGACTTTGATTTTTCGATGATGCCCATATCATTGGCATACGCAAGGTCGACCTTCCTGTGAATTGGGCAGACCACACGTTGCGTGTTAAGTCGGATGTAGAAGACAAAGAAAGAGAGAGGACAAAAAAGTCAAAATGTCAAAAATCACGCCGCGTTTGTTTGGGTACAGCGCGCGCTGGCACTCGTTGGTATTGGAAAATTATTAGCTTTTCGCCAACGTGTACTTGAATGCTGACAGGCCATGAAATTTTTTCTATCCTTAATTAAATTTGTGATTTTCTTTTAATCTTTAGATTTTATTGTTTAAAAAAAAATTATTATTTTAATTTCATGTAGTCTTTAGAAATTTCTTATTCTTTTTTTGATAAAATTTTTTTTATTTTTTAAATTTCATTTTCGGCTTCCTTTTTAATTAAATTTTCTACTTATTCCTTTTTTAATTTAATTTTCTTATTTTTTTTTATTTTTTAATTCACATAATTTTTAGAAACTGAACTAATTTTTAATTTCATATTTAGATACATTTTATTGTTAAACAAATATATTTTATTTCATTTAATTTTCAGAAACTTATTTTTTTTTTATTAAATTAAATTAATTAAATATTTTTTCTTTTATATTTAATTTGTTTTTAAATTTTAGATTTTTTAGTTTTCAAAACTAAAATGTTTATTTCATTAATTTCATTTAATTGTTTCAAATTTAAGGTGTAACTTGTTTACTATTCCTAAATAAAATTGTTTTCTTTTTTAATTAATTTTCTTTTAATTTTTCGATTTCATTGTTTTAAAAAGAAAAATATTTTTTTTTAATTGCATATAATTGTTTCCCCTTTTTTAATTAATTTAATTTCTTACTTTTCTTTATTAATACACTTTGATTTTTGGACTTCGTTGTTTTATATAGAAAAATTAATACTGTAATTCATATAATTTTTTATTTCATTTTTCATATTTGTTTTTATTGTTTAGAAACGAAGCATTTCATTTAGTTTTTAGGAACTTATTTTGAATTAAATTTTTACTTCATTTAATTTTTATAAACTTACTTTATTTATTTTTTAATTTTTTAATTTGATTTTTAATTTTCATTGTTTTGAAAATAGGACTACATTTATTTATTTTAATTTTTTAGAAAACTTAAAGCTATGACAGACGGCAAAGCTTATGCATATAATCTGGNGACGGCAGTTATGTGGATAAACGAGCCGCAAGGTCGTGGGTTCGAGTCCCACGGCCAATTGAATTTTCATTTATTTCGTTTTCATTCTTTTTTTCGTAAGTTCTATATTTTTTTTACGTTGCTTTCAGTTAGTTGTTGTTGACTT
>NW_016207288.1:0-242 GCF_001687245.7 Rhagoletis zephyria
CGCTCAATTTCTGATTTTTTCTTGTACAACCACAAATTAAACTGGCAATTGCAAACTTTCTATTGCATTTTGCACAATATTCTTTCCAACTTTTTCATTTGCTAGTTTTATTTAACAACTTGATTTGATTTGTATCTGATTATCTCAATGCAAGTTGGAAAATTTTCACAATTTTCCTGCCACCACTTTTCACGACTCCACTCAAATGCTGTGCTACCGTCGCGTATTTGTTGCACTCCGTC
>NW_016207288.1:285-2070 GCF_001687245.7 Rhagoletis zephyria
TATTTAACAACTTGATTTGATTTGTATCTGATTATCTCAATGCAAGTTGGAAAATTTTCACAATTTTCCTGCCACCACTTTTCACGACTCCACTCAAATGCTGTGCTACCGTCGCGTATTCGTTGCACTCCGTCGCTGCGTCCGTGTCGCTCGTCGGACAAATATAAACTGGTGCATGCAATCGTTTTGAATCCGGCCAGAAATGTTCGACGCTGAATTGTTTTTGTTGTTGACCAATTTTAGTTGCGATAAATGTGGGTGATATTTAGATATGCAACAAACTTAATTTAAGAGTTTTAATTCGGAAAATAGTAAAAACTAAACTATATTATTAATTAAACTTTTCCTCTGGTTTAAAAACTTTTCATTTGAGACCGCCGTGAAATACAACGCTGATCTTCGACAGCTGTCAAATCGCGGCGCTGCCACTCCAAAATGTTGGCATAAACATGCCGTATGTGCGAAAAGTAATAAAATGATTAACTTTTGAGGAAGTTGATTATGTGTTTATGAAGATGATTATAATAAATTTTTTACATTCGTTTTATTTTTAATGCCTAGAAATGTTTGGTGCGTAGAACGAGATGGTTAATTTTTATTTTATGTGCAATAAGTTTAATACTCACGAAACACCCTGTAGGTTGCAAATATCGATTACGAAAACTAGGCATTCTGTGCACCCTGTTAGAGCATTAATTGCGGTTTGAGACTTTGGTTAGCTGTGGAGCAAATTGACATTTATCGTAAAAAAATTAATTAGAACTAAACAGAAAAAGTTATTGAACGCAAACCTAGGAACACTTGCAACTTTCTGACGGTTAAGTTTAGGCGCGCAATTTTCTGTTCAATTGGGAATAGTTCCCATCGTCATAAAAAAAATATATGCGTTAGATTGAAATTGTTCATCCATATTTTTATTTCAATAATTTTAACTTAACACGCATTCCGGGCTGCTCCGCTAATTAGAGCGTACAAATAAGTTGCTCTCTCACAAGTGTCAAAAATGTGCCAGCACGTGCCAAAAGTGCCCAAAGCGTGAGGAACGGAAAAACCACATTTCGTGCCCGGAACCAGCATATCAGTTCTAAACAATGATTTTATGTGGCTAATAAAATTACCAAATTACTACATTTTCTGAAAATTCTGTGATATTTTCCACAGTTGTTTTTATAAAATTTGCTTTCGGATTTAAACAACAACAGCTGTTTTATTTCAAATTGACCTTTTGCACATTTGTGCCCAGAAAAAAAATCCTGGCTGTTTCGTGCACAAAGAAGAAGATATTTACGATCCAAAAGTGGAACGTATTTGATCTCTATTACCCAGTTTTCTAGCGTGAGGAATGCTTTCTGGGCTGTTTTGGGCACTCGCGGGTACCCGCGGGCTCGTGTTTCATCAAATCATCCTCTTAAAAACAATGCTTGAATTTGCAAGAATTTGCAGCTCTCTTGGGCTGTTACGCTCTCGAATTCGGTCGCTCTTGCAAATTTTTTTTTTTTTTTGTTATTGAATGCATTTCCAGTAAAAACTTGCAAGTACTAGTAACAATTCGTAAAAATTTTTTTATATTGAATGGACGTATTTTGTATATCGTTTCACAGAGCAAATGGGATTTTAGTGAAAATTTAATCTAATCTAATTACCACCGAAATTCAAAATGATTTTGTTTGCATTTTATGTTTATTTATTTATTTTTAATAATTTTTTTTTTAAATAAAATTCAATCTTTAATAGAAACCACAATAATAGAAATTTAAAGACTTGAACAAATTGCAAAAAAAAAAA
>NW_016207289.1:0-2070 GCF_001687245.7 Rhagoletis zephyria
TCACTTCTTCCGCGCGTAGGGACTACACGCACTGAGTTTTTTTTTACCTTTTTACTTGAAAATTCAATAACAGACGAACTAATTGACCAACGTTTACAATTCAACCGTCATTTTCATTGCTATTAAAAACTCTTCAAGCTCATAGGTTTTATTTATTAAACATTTTTTTATAATATATAATAATTTTTAAATAATAGTGTCCTCCACCACTTTTTCACACCGAAAAAAAAAACATATATGCAAAATTTTACTCTAAAATATTCTGTTGACAAAAAAAAAAAATGGATCTCAACGTGGAAAACCGTTATTTTTAGTTGAAGGCTGACGCGCTCTCATTTTACACGGTTTTGATAGTCTAGGTACTGCCAAATATTTTAAAAGAATTTTCAAATTAGATATTTAAAAAAGAAAAAATAATAATAATTAATGGTTAATTTTTGTTAATTTTTTGGATATTTATTAACTTAAATGTGCTTGTTGTGCAGTTGTAGTTTGTTCCTACAAAAACAAAAGACAACGTTGTTTGGTTTGAAGTTTTCTTTTTCAAAAACCATAGACGAAACGCTTATTTTTGTAAGTACGAAAAACGACTTTTTGCCACAAAAACCCATGGTAAGTACATATACATATATGTATGTACATATGCATACATAAATAAATATCTGGTACTGAATGAAAATCGGTACATATTTAAGTACCTACATATGTACATATGTAAATATGTATATCGCACAACCATTTCAAAGCTGACACAACTCAAAATTACCCGTTTGCCAGAAGACGTGAAAAACTACATATTTCTTAGCACATGCTAATCACACATACATATGTGCAAGAGCGACTTTACATTAAATATTTTTCAATAAATTACAACGAAATTGTAGTCCAGATTTTGTTGAAAGCCAATACATAAAAGGTCAGTGAACATTTTTAGCGCATTATTTCAAAAATTACAAATTTTGAATTGAGTCACGTTTGCAGAACGTGTGCGATATAGACCATTTTTACGCTTACAGCTATAAATATACATATGTAAATAATGTTGTAACACTGAAATTTGTATCTATGTATCTGCATCTGGAAAAAGTAAATTTTTTTCGCGTACTTCATACCACATACATATGTATATATTTACATGCATACATATATATGTACCTTCTCATTTCCGCATCAGATGTCTTCACAAATTTCGAGCACATGCTTTTGGATACTCTTTGCTAGTACTATTCCCGCATCGTACGACTGATTGTTTTGTTTTTAGTACTTACCTTTTGTATTTTAAATTCAAATTAATGAATGAAAACAACTAACGAACGCGACAGCCATCAGTCGCGTCTCCGAGGTAATCGTTGCACACACACTGTATTTGTAGAGAAAAGACGCAAATTTATTTTTATACACATAAAACAAACTGATTTTCATACAACTCATTAAAATTTATCTTAATCTCAAATTCGTTTGGACGCGTTTTTTTGCAGCAAAAAAGGATGGGCTATAGATCTGCGTACGTATGTACATATGTATGCAAATAATGCTACTCTTCGATGCACAGTGGTTCAAAACTGGAATTTAGTGTTAACAATTCACTGGAGCCGTAATTTTTCACTCAATTTGATAAACATTCTTTTTAAATGAAAGCCAATACAATTTGCAAGAGTTCAGTTGAGCCCGATTTTTGCATTTTTGTTTGTTTGTATTAATTCTATTAATGCAAAGTGCAGAAAAAGGTGCAATTTAGAAGAAACTCGATTCTCCTGTGCCAGTTAATAAATGTTACATAATAAAAACTAGTAGTAAACAAGTGTAGGGGTTTCTAATGTTAGAAAAAATGTTCACCAAAATTATTATTTTTTTGTTTTTGATTTTTATAAAAACTTTAGGTATGCAGTTTTATAGATCATTAAATTTTAGAATACATAATAGAGCGCAAGTTGCAAGTGGCTATGAGTTCGCGTGATGAGACCATTAAGTGCGACTTTACTTTTTTTTTGACCACCCTTATGTAACATTTAACCGATAAGGCTGTCGTTGTATTTAAATAGAGCTGCCACCTCCGATTTGTGTTAACCA
>NW_016207290.1:0-2070 GCF_001687245.7 Rhagoletis zephyria
GCTACTCGTCCTATAGTTTTACATGCTTCACCAGCAGAAGGACAGTAACAACCTTTATGCATGTTAGTCAGCCCAATACTGCTCTATGACGCTTTGGTGTGCTGGAATGCTGCGAACAAGTTCTTATGCCTCGGGCCAATGGAGAAGGTTCAGCGCCTAGCGGCACTGTGCATCGCGGCAGCGCTGAGGTCCACTTGGACGGCTACTCTTTAAAAACCCCTTAGTTTACCGTCCATTGGCCAATTTGCGGAAAACCGTGCTACGAAATCCGCACGTAGATTGACGGTCATAGGGAAATTCAATTTCAGAACATTTTGGCACCGCTTAATTTGGGGCGGGAAGCATAAGCGGCACAGACTTCATGGCACCTAGTTTTAAGTGGAAACGATTTTTTTGCACAACGGAGGAGGAGGGATGGCGCAAGGGAATGAAACCTAGCCATAGATTGTGTGTGTGGGTGCCGGGACTTACTGCCGGGAACTGAACGTCAGGCGGACAGCAAGGCTACCTGACCTTTGCAGCATATTTCAAGCAGAGGTTTTCGCAATGAGGATAACTGCAGAGCTAGCCTTCACCGAAACGACAATCGATTCAAAATTACACCTATTCCAGGCAGAAATTAAGGCAGTTTCCTCATACAGTATTTCATGCATAAACGTCCTTCGAAGCCGGGAAGCCATTGACAAGCTACAAAACCCTACACATCTATTGGGTGCCCGGTCACAAGGGAATCTAGGGAAATGAAATAACGGATGAAAATGCACCACTAGTTTTCCCTGGAACAGACAAACTACACTTGTATACCACTTCAACACTTGGACAATGAAATATACGATAATATGATTAGGTAGTTCAGGGCTAGATGGAATGAGTTACCCACCTGGAAAACTGCAAAATTACATAAAACCCATTTTTATTTTACACCGTCTCATACAAGATGGTATTTTGCGTTACCATATGGCAACACGGGGTCAATTTGGGCTAGCGAACATATCAAAATTTGGTAAAAAGAGGAACAGTTCACATTACGCCCCGTGTTGCCACATGGCAACGGACTTAAAAAACACTTAAATTATATAGAATGCACGAATGTTTTTTATTCTTACTTGTTACCAATAGAGTCACTAATGTTATAACTAATATTTTATCACTGTCATGTTTTGTAAATTAAAAACCCCTTTCTATAAACTCATGCTTACTTCTTCATATATGAAATTTTGATGGTTTTCTGCCACTTCTAATTTTGTTTAAAGAACACACTTGCATTACACTCGATAGACAGCAAGGATCTGACGGAAGCGTAAGCGTTTCGAAAGATACACCTTCTAGGAATTAGCTAACGTTAATATAAGCATTTTTGAGTACGCGGTTTTTGTTTTACACCCTCTTAAACACGATGTATTTTGCGTTGCCATATAGCAAACGGGGGGTTATTTGGGTTAAAGTAAAGAATTTTTATATTGATAATACTATATGTATTTAAAAGTCTATTCGTTATTTTTTGTTAAATTAATGGGCTGTTATTTGGTTGTTATAATGTTAATAATCACAGCGCACGGCAGTGCGCGCGAGTGACGAAAGCAGCCACAGTAGCGTGCTGAAATGACTCGCTTATATATAAACGAGATTTGGAAGTTTTTATCCAGACGTCCAATCGACATGTTTGAGATATCATTGGAAAGGTCTTGGAGTGTGCGTTCAGAAAATGTATTCAAGCTTCATAAATGATAAACCGGATTCTTAAAAATTAGGCTAAAGTGGTGCGAAACAAAAACCGTTTTTTTTTTGCTTTTGCCGGTTTAAGGGGGCATGTGGGTACACCCAACATATTTAGTGTTATTCTATTGGCCAATACCTTTCAAACGATACCTTACATATTAAGTTCCGGCCACTAGTTGGAAAGATATAGAGCTAAATGTGNCCTTACATATTAAGTTCTGGCCGCTAGTTGGAAAGATATAGAGCTAAATGGCGTCTGTACGTACCTTCATTTAATTTAATACAAACTTTCAGGAATTAACGTACAAAAAAAAACTAAGACGGTTTTGTTCCAGGATGTTTTGATTCGTA
>NW_016207291.1:0-2070 GCF_001687245.7 Rhagoletis zephyria
TTGCTGCCTCCATGTTGCATAAGGCAAGGAAACAGGGACCACTACAATTGCCAACTCAATTGGAACAACGAGTATTACCTATTTGCAATTTATTCTGCTCACTACGGCTTTGTTTTCCACCGACTGCCTTGGCGGCGAATGAGGAAATAATTGATTACAGCTAGCTGGCCACAGAGTGACNCTGCCTT
Source organism: Rhagoletis zephyria (assembly GCF_001687245.7). Taxonomy (NCBI): domain Eukaryota; kingdom Metazoa; phylum Arthropoda; class Insecta; order Diptera; family Tephritidae; genus Rhagoletis; species Rhagoletis zephyria. Next base: position 189 of record NW_016207291.1, read on the forward strand.
GGCGGCGAATGAGGAAATAATTGATTACAGCTAGCTGGCCACAGAGTGACCAGGCCTGCTTTGACTCAACCCCTTCTTTGCTACTTCCTTCTTTTTCATCTTCTTCTTCTTTTACATTTCACTACATCCGTTTACTCGACACATGCAAATGCATCTTCTTTTTACTTTTTTCACTTGTATTTTTTACATTATTGAAAAATATTTAAATTTATTATTATCGACACTGCTAATGCTGTTGGCTGCTGTTGGTGTTAATGCAGCTGCAGTGCTCGGCCCTTCTGGGAATTAAATTCACTCCATCACTGGCTTGGGCTGCATTAAATATTTACACTGACTGATAGCTTCATTATTAATACTGTAACTCTACTTGTGCAAAGCACAGCTTTCAATGCTGTCTCAATAGTATTATTGAAAAAAACGGCATACACACACATGCCGATAAAGTGAAGACCACTGGACAATAGCGCGACCTAGGCCTCTTTTTGTTTTGTTTGTAGCTGATGTATTGCCATCACTGCTGCTACATCGAGTCACTTTGCTAGCGATTAAGTGATTTTAATCTGCTAATTTGTAGCCTTAAATGAGGCGAGGAGCAAGCAATTGAGCGCCTGATGACCGGTTTTTATTGCGTGCCCTTTATTGATCGACCAGAACGAGGTTCAGTCAGTAGAATGTGAGAATAAGAGAGTGGCTTAAAGGACTGTTGTTGTGGTCTTGCAGGGATGCTTCTATGCGCCAATAAAGGCAGTCATCTCCCTCCGTCTACTCCATTGTTTCCATTTTGCATGCTCACTTGGTACTAAATAGACTGCCAATAAAGCGAGTTTGAATGGAAGTGAAATTAATTTTAAAGCAAACAACGATCTCGCTTTGTCGTCTGTTAGTGTAGCATCTTTTAAAAAACATNAGTCATCTCCCTCCGTCTACTCCATTGTTTCCATTTTGCATGCTCACTTGGTACTAAATAGACTGCCAATAAAGCGAGTTTGAATGGAAGTGAAATTAATTTTAAAGCAAACAACGATCTCGCTTTGTCGTCTGTTAGTAAAACATCTTTTAAAAGGAAGCCAAGTACGGTGATAGGCTATTGCCAAATTAGCTACTGTTAGAGTCAAAGAGCGTAGTATTTGGTAGCGTTGGTAACAGAAAAAAGTACACTACCGTCTCCCATAAAGTGTCCCAGCAGCAGCAATGATGCACTTCTTATGTCCCTTCATTTATTATCGACTTTGCCTCATCTCGTTTGGGGGCGCAGATAAAAGCCCTGTAATGGGAGAGCAAAGCAAATAACCTTGTTTGTCGCTGTGCACGATCTGTTTCGTACAAGTTGCAATAAAGATTAAGCATGTATTAAATTAAGCGTGCCGAATTAGGAGATAAAGTTATGCCACTTGCCTTACTCGCTGCCTGCTTCTTATGTCACTGCTGCTGTTGTTTTTGAGCACTGCTGGCTCCAAAACCAATTCAAATCGATTTTCAGCAAGAGCACACACAAACAAACACAGATATAAACATTCAAACGATGAAAGTTTTGACCAGGATCAGTAGTGGTTAGAAGAGTGAGTGAAAAGGAAAAAGTTGCTTCATTTCACTTGCACAGGCGGTCAAAAACCTTTCAAAAGGCTGTTTTTGAAAAAAGTAGTTTTCTGATAAGAACTCACGTTTGAGTAATAACACAATCGGCAAGCGTTTAGCAATTACAATGTAGCCTGGGGCAAGTTAGTATAGCAAACAGTGCAGAAGCAATGTTGACTTAGCAAGTGCGCTACTTCGCACTAGTTTGTGTTCGGGTGAAGACACTTTTAGAAAAATGCTAATTATTCACTTAGCACTTCTTTGGACACTTTTTTAAATTTTGCCAGTTATATTTTATATATTCACA
>NW_016207292.1:0-2070 GCF_001687245.7 Rhagoletis zephyria
AATTGAGGATATTATTTTCATAACGTGCATCATGCATGTGTACATAAGATGGGGCAAACAACAACAACAACAACAACAAAAATACAATCATCAGCAACAACAACAACCTGCAATAAACGCACACATTGTACACTTGAAAGGACATGAAACAACATTTATTAACTGCCAACATAGAGCAGACAATAAAGCTGCAGCAGTGGCTACAGCTGCAACAACAATGCAGAGGACAATGAGAGAAAACATTGCAATGGAGTTAGGGGGTAAAGCGCAAATTTAGCTTAGCCGCAAAAAAGCCAACAAACAAATGACCGAGCGAAGTGAAACTAAATTAAAACTTGATTGCAGGGGCGCAGGGGAGAAGTCATGAAATGGATGTTTATTAAATAAGCAGACGGCAGAAAGAGTGCCCTAGCTGTTGCTTGTGCTGTAGTTGCTGTAGTTTTTATTGCGGCAATCACCACCATGCCATAGCTCTGTCAACTTGTAACGCTCTGTGTATTTTTCAGCGACGCTAGGCCAACTTCCCCCAATTCAACTCCAATCCAACTCCAACTCCAACTCCAGCGCCAATTGAAACTTCATATGCGAAAATTAATGAATTACTGGCCTACGTCGAAGAGCGTCTGTTCGCTGTGCTCGCTGCACTGATTGTTTGTTATTCGTTGCTGCTGCCGCTATTGTTTTTGTTTTTGTGCTCTGGTAGTAGTAGCCTGCTAAACATTGGTGGTCATTCCATTCGCTGCAAACAAAAAAAAAACATCCATACATAAATGAAAAAACAAAAGAAAATTACAAAAAAAAAATGATCTGTGTACTTTGGAAAAATGATGTATGCACGTAAATTGCAGCGCCAAAATCATAGTCAGCAGCGTGTCGGTTGGCGCTGCACTACGCTTACTTGCGGCATATTGTCGACAGATACTCAACGCTGCCAGACAAGAGACCCACAATTTAGAACTTAATCGCATTTTAATTGGTTCACATGTCCGTCCGTCCGTCCGGTCGGAAATTTCAACAGACACTAACAGAAACTTTAGTAGCTACATAAGTAGTAGTGTATATCAACGTTCTGTTCTGCTTCTCCATCTGTAAGCCTGTCTCTCGCGATTTGATTGCCGTCTGTTTCTTGTGTGTCCAAATATTTTTTCGTTCATTTTTTTTGTCCAATGCCCTCTAGTTCGTGGTCGCTTATAGCTACTTACATACATACATATGCATCATGGCCATGGTCACGAGTACAGTCAATGTTCGGCGGAAGGCGCACGAATACATATGTATGTACGTATGTATGTGTCCATTTGCCTGCAGCCCACTTGTTAACCACACTGCTCTATGAGCGTTGTAATTCGTGTACTTTGTATGTTATATGTATATTTATGACCCTGTAATTAGCTCATTATAAATAGTCGTAATGTCGTTTTGCCAACACTGACATGATGAATATAAATGATGTTTGGCAGTTAACTGTGTATGTATGTATGTAGTTTAAACATATGTTTTAACTACAAATGTACCTACAGCTACAGACAGACATTCAAATTCACTTATCTCCAACTAAAATGTGTGTATGTTTGCTTTTGAGAATTGATTGTTTCTTCGTGGGAGATTTCACATTTGTTAAAAACGAAGATGAGAATATTCTTAAACGTGGATACGTGCATAAGTATATATGTATACGAGAATATGTGCTATGTTTATATGTGGATACTATCTATATTTGAAAATGTATGTATAATTCAAGTACTTAGATAAGCCAGACGATCTTAGACTGAAAAGTGTTAAAGTAAATGATTTTACTGGAAGATTTCATTGTAGCTTTAAGTTTAAATTTAGAAAGCAGCTTTTATTATTTATATGAAAGTGTCCGAAAAATCTTGGATAAGATCCCTATTTTTTCCGAAGACCACAACGAAGGTTTAAGGGAGTGGCATTTGAGGGTATGCAGCTGAAATATCTGGCCCATTAGAGCAGAAATGAGTCTTATTCCCATCACTACGGCAGACAAGACGATGAGTTTAAAAACCTCCTCTATAAGACGTTGGAGCTTCCTTATAAGCACTGCCCCTATCA
>NW_016207293.1:0-2070 GCF_001687245.7 Rhagoletis zephyria
TTAATTTTAATGTTACGACTTTATAAATTGAGTATTTTTGGTAAAAAAAATTTAATTAATTCCAAATGAAAGAGAAGCTTTGAATCATCTTTTACTTACTTCTCACCAAAAATATAAAATGAAACATATCGCTCACTTGAAGACTGTCTTAACTTAAAATAACGTGATTTTTCAGGTCACCCGTTTAAAGTTTTTATTTTGTTCCGAAAATGTTAAAAAAAATATGCATATTGTCTGCTTATGCAGAAACGACACACGATCTTAATAAAAATTTTTTAAAATCTAATATAAAGCATGATATTACGAGTGATTCTGTATCATTTTATAAAAAAAATAAGAAAATCTTTTACTAAATGAGCATTTGTTTGAGACTCACCTTCAACCGCAGATAACGTTCATGCTTTCCCATTGCACCTTGACGCGTCTGCAGAACATAAATCGTATTGATGTGCGATAAAATATTCTCGAAGCTCAACTGTAGATGCGGACGTATGGCCTCAAGTACTTCTAGTATCGAACAATTTTCCACCGAAACTCTATAAAAATACATACAATTTAATATAAACTTACATATTGCTACCTGAAGGTGAAAAGCTTAGCTTAGCGTTTTTTTTTTTTAAATTTAGTTTTTGATGCAGAATGGAAGGTAATACGAGACTACATCTATTTTTCGTCTCTTCTGAATAATCTCAAAAATGTACTTTGCATCTCTTCGCCCTTAGGGGTAACGATATGTAGATATGAGGATATTAGGGTGGTCTAAAAATACATGTGAAAAATTTAAGTCAGAATTGTTATACTCTCACCACCTAGGATTTTTTATTTAATTCTCAATCAAATTATTTTCTGTTGCAATAAGCAATTTGTTTAAGTGAGTTAAAAGTGGCTGTAAAAAAACTAGGCTTTCGCTTGTACTTAGAGCTTTCGAAAGCTTTGACACGCTGTGTTGTAAAAGCAGGGCTGGTATAAAAGTAAGCAGCTGATACACAATGATCAGGTGATTAAACGTGTAACACCTCTGCGTGTGTTTAATCTGATTTAATTTATATTTAAGTGAAGAGCATAGGTGTTCACTTAAATAAAAATTAAAAACTAATTAAAATGGATTGGCGAAACCGAAAATTCGTAAATCAAAGTAATTTTCACTTAGATGAATATGGTGAAACTGGCTGTTAGAGGTTGCTCAAAGTTTTCCACGTATTTTACATGAAAAAAAAAAACACTTTTCGTAGAAATGGAATAGAATTCTTGAAAATTAATATTTTTCAATCGATAACTCTGTTTCTCTTCAGGGGATTTCCAGAAATTATATCCAATTCTTTATATAACCATTTCCTCATAGTAACTATATATATTTTATAGGTGCAAGAAAATGCAATGTCGGGACAAATGAAAAATCTTTAGTATTAAAGAATGGTTAAATAAACAAATTTAACAAATATTGATTTTCAAAAATTCTATAACATTTCTACGAAAACTTTTTTTTTTTGGCCATATAGAACACATGGAAAACTATGAGCACTTTGAGCGACCTCTAAATATTTTTTGATTTTAAAATAAAAAAGGAGTTTTTTTTCGACATAGCACAATCCTAGGTGGTAAGAGCATTAAAATTTCGACTTTACTTATTTCGGACCACCTTGTGCACGTACATACGTACTTACATAGCTGGTCAACGGCAAAGAAAAGTGCAGTGGTAATTTCAACATTTTATCGAAAAAAAAAAATAATTAAAAAAGGAAACTCATTAAAATTGCATGGTAAGAAGATAAATAAAGAGCGAAATAAAACATGAAGTAGAAAGGTCGACAAAAAAATAGTATCTCGAAAATTTTTTAAATTTTTGTTTGCCCTTTGTTTTTGAGAGAAACTGCAATTTTGCTTAGCTTCTGTAGTATAAGAGATTTTTGTGTGTCGGTTGATGTGTTAGTGAAGTTGAGCATTCACTATCTGTCATTGTTCATATTTACCTTGGAATGACGCGCGAAACGGATTTTCCTGCTTGCACAATTTTCATCTGCCGATCGAACATCAAATGGAATGGGAACACCTTGCAAAATGTGGCGGGCG
>NW_016207294.1:0-2070 GCF_001687245.7 Rhagoletis zephyria
AAAGATTTTAAAAATAAATAAATGCGCGCGACAAAAATAAAAAATATAAAATTAATCTAAAAATTTTAAATAAAGTAAGGAAAAAAACTTAAATTTCTTCAACATTCAGGAGGTGGTTAGAGGTGTTGCTAGTAGAAAAAAGAAAATGTGAAAAGTATGTACAACACGAATAATAACCCTCTAGGGAAACGTAATAACCGTCAGACGTCTTTCTTTTGCTAAATTTCGATCGCAAAAAAACTGTAATTGTATGTCATCGGGTGATTTATAAGAATTCTAAAAACCGCTGAAGTAGTTTTTTTAGTATTTGTTTGTTGTTATAATTTAATCTCGACTGTAAGTGGGTCGACTAACAAGTCCGAAAATAGACCAAAAATTATTATTTTTTGAATGTGGTAAATTAAATTTGAAACAAATCGGTCAAAAATGTTTCAGATTACGTTAGCGGAATATGTTATAAAAAGCAGCTAAGTTTGCCGAGAAGTTGGTTAGATAAATACTTTTTTTTCGCGGTAGACCTTCTGCTGGAAATGCCCAATACAAGTTTTGTAAACGAAACCAATCGAAAATGTGGTTATAGTATAGTTTAGGAATGTTATGAACATTCTACATGATCATCTTTTCATGTCCAAAACTAATGATAAATGGTTCCCGAGAACACTTATGATCCAATGCCACCCAATATATTACTGCTCGTATAAGGACGTTCTGCAAATTTCCATCGTTAGATTTTTTAAGAGTTTTGGGAATATGGCACAAATGTAGCAGCAGGGGGTAAAACAAGTTTGAGAACCTAGGAGTCTATGCAGATACAGGTGCATCAACGTATATGAAATTCAAGAGTACATTCTTGTCTATATAAAGCGGTGACCCCACGCGTCACAGTTTAAGAAAAACTTCAAAAATTCCAAAAGAGCTAAAGGAAGAAGAAAATGAACTTGCGGTATACAGACAATGAACCAAATCAAAAGAAATCTTGCGGTGACTGTTCTTTACTAGTGTGTTCCAGAGAGCTTCTCAAATAATAATTATAGATTATCGCTTACACATATGTACGTCAGTGTTTGGCCGAGCTTCTTATCCGATTTGTGGCGTATGCCTTGATGTTGTTACACAAACGTTTGTGTTTTTAATTTTTTGATGTTGGGTTGAACCCAGGCTCTGCGAAATGGTAGCGCGCACTGCTAACCACTACACCACAGCGGTCGCCAAGTATACTTCCTTGCTTAAAAAATTAACTTTAAATACATAATTTCAATACCAGCAGGGTGTACAGAAATGTTGCTTATATGTTTTGAATGCAGATTTAGGACAGGAAATGTATGAAATATTTTTTTTTTTGTTCCTCATTCATATGCCACAAGCATTTGAATTGTAGTTTATAAATGAGGCAACGGGGAATATGTCAAAGATCGTTGCGATCTCTATTCATTTTGGTTTTCCGCAGTATTTCATATATATGAATTCATCCCAGCGAAAAATCGGTAATCGTCTTTAGTCGTAACGTATTATAGAGCGCATTGCCTTATAATGTCTTCTAATTTTTTCGCTTCTTTTGGGTATTGCACAGCTGAATGCTCTACAATGTTTTATTAAATTCGCTGCTTTCACTCATTACGGGGAATGCAAAATAGAATGCTTCACCGTCAGCTGAAAAATAGAATGAATACCCAAATATTCTTTTCTACCGTTATTTTCTGTTGAAAATTTCATCGCATGAAAATCATGTTTTGCTTTGTTTAATTTACAGCGAAGTTGAAGTCAGCCAACGAAGTAAAGTACATGACTGAGAAAGTACAATTTTAAGTTTAATTAAATATGTATATATGTACATTAGGGTGGGCCAAAAACTTTACTTTTTCTCATGCATTTTTGGACCACCCTAAAATATTACCTCGATGCAACGAATGAATTCAAAATATTAAAGAAAACGAAACAATCGGAACTTCGATAAGTGTAGTGACGTGCAATAATGTCAAGGACATTAATACAGAGGCCAAAAGTGAAATAATGTCTATTGTCATTAAGTCACTTTGGAATTTATTTATTTAGACTTAAATTCACAAAATG
>NW_016207295.1:0-2070 GCF_001687245.7 Rhagoletis zephyria
TATGATTTCGTTCTGTACTTTATTGATACTTTTTCGTAATTAAGAAAAATCAAAATTTATATTTTGCGTTTAACAGCATTCGAACCCGAGTCTTCCCGACAGTTAACAAATAGTAACAAGTATCTCTGCGCCCTTAGCTACAACCACAACATGTAAATGTGTTTTCAAATGTTCAGTTTGAATTAAATTTCTTTCAAGCGCTCAAACAATTTTATATTAAGTTTTTTCAATAAATATCTTTTCTGTTCAAAATTTCAAATCTTTAAATCTCAGTAAGCTGTAGAAAAAAACAATGGTATAAAATAAAAATAAAAATAGGGCTTTCGCTTATATTCTCATTGAGTTCTTTTCACTTAGAAGTATGTAAATTTGTAAAATTTTGGAAAAACCCTTTTTTTCTTAGTGTGTGATTTCGTTTTTGACTTGGATATGCTCTTAACCATACCACGTATTCTACGTTTAAATATAGCGGCTGTATCTCCGATACAGCCTGCAGACCAAGACGAAGGCGCTGGACTGTTCCTTTTTTTTTATTAATTAGCAAGACCCCGCGGTCAGTTAGAAGAAACCCGTACTTGAGAGCAGTAAAAAAGACCCGTTCTAGGCAGAATCGAAAAAGTAGAGCGTCGAAGCTAACATAATTGTTTCCAAACGACTGAGGACATTAGAAGGGAACTAACAGAAAGCGATAGCGCTGCAAATTTAGCGGAAACCTGGGCTCAAGTACCTTAAGTTGCTGGTTGGCACTCTCTAAGGCAAACTTCAAAGACATCTTTGAATTAAAAAAAACATCGAATTAGATCGCAGTTGATAGGCAAGAAACCACCCACATTTCGCGAGACTTCTACGGAGTGACGAAATGTCATAAATAGGAAGAACTCTCAATGGGCGCAAGCCAAAAAAAGGCCAGCTATATTCGTTCAAAATGCTAAGTTTTCATAAAACAATTTTGTCGAAAGCATAGCCCTTTTCATCATATATGTAATTATAAAATACCCTTGGTCATTAGTTACTAATTTGGCTTTTGAGCTGGGAGAAAGGACATAATCTATATATCTGTGGTCATAAGCAATAATCGCCTAAGTCGAAAAACCTGAAATCGAGAAAAAGCGTTTTTAGTATTTGGATCGTAATGTTATGCTTATGGGGAACCCAAAATATATTCGTTTATAACTCTTTAAATAGCACATGGAATAGTACTTGCAGAATACGATAGCATATATAACTCAATTCTTTCTTAAGTAGACTTAGGCGGTTATTGCTTATGATCACAGATATATAATACGCGAAGGGATTTTTTGTTCAGGATAAAAGATCTATACCGTTCGCCCGATTTTCAAAAATGAGATGTCAAATTAAAGCGCTTGGTCTGTAGATGTGCAGAAACTGGTACTAGTTTTTCGAAAAGAGTTGCCACCTGTTAAAAACTTAAATTCAAATTATTTAATAACACAGGTCCACAAAACAAAAAATCGATGAAAGGTTCCTTTGACCAAACCTAGTCTGTTATATGTTTTTGGGGTCGCTGAACGTGAATCTGAAGTCCGTTTTGCTCCATCACATCTGGATTTTTTCCTAACCTCAAAAACCACCTCAGATTTTCTNGTGAATCTGAAGTCCGTTTTGCTCCATCACATCTGGATTTTTTCCTAACCTCAAAAACCACCTCAGATTTTCTCTGTCACGTTCTGGGTTCTGGCAAATTTTTTTTTAATTTAACTTTTATTTCAAAAAATTTTTATTAAAAGAAAAATACTGATAAAAATAAAATATTTCTCACAAACAACAAAAAATATAATTGATAATCACATGAGGCTATTGCCTAAAAAAATTTTAAAATGTGCTTAGTGGCATTGTGCTACTATGAGTGATCATAGTCAACTTATGTACAGTAGTGGAACAAATTATAGCCGCACCAAATTTTCTTTAAAAATTCTTTAAAAACATCCGTATAAATACAAGTTTAAAAGCCACGATGTCACACGATTGGGTATTTTTCAAAATTTGGTGCAAATCGTATCCCAATTGTAACGGGTGATTTTTTTGAGGTTAGGATTTTCATGCATTAGT
>NW_016207296.1:0-2069 GCF_001687245.7 Rhagoletis zephyria
CTCTCAACTTGTGTAACAACATGAAGCAGAAAAACACCAATTGGAGGAATAGCTCCTCCAAATACGTACGAAACGTTTGAGCACCAAAGACTCATTTATAGGAATCAAATATGGATGTAATTTTAAAAATATTCCAGGGTATTCTTACACAGGAAAAAGCCTTGAAAACTTAAAAAACTTGAAAACCCTTACTGAATGAAAAAAACCCGGTTTGTTCGATAAAAAAAATCCGGTCTTTAGATATCCCGAAAAACCGGGGGAAACCGGTTCGGAAAAAACGAGTCAATTTCCTTAACATATCTACGTATCTACATACGTACATGCATATAGGTATTTACATATGCGGGTATGTTTGTATGTGTATGCATAAATTTTGTATAAACTTTCATTTAGTTTGACATAAGTACAAGTGTTATTGCATGTCGAAAATCTCTCTCGAATTCCGCTTTTCACAAACTCAAGCGCTTTTGTTCATAACAACTGCAGTACATACATACATACATACATACATGCCTGTGTGTGTTGTTTTTACGCTTAATGTATTTCTAGAGCCAAATGTACATATGTACGTATGTACTTTTTTCATATTGCATCACCTTTGATATTTGTCCCACCGAGCGCACCCACTTAAATTTTAGCATTCTTTAATTTCAACACTATTCATGAATCAACGCTGAGTTTTTGCATTTTGAAAGTAATACTTTACCTGTACGTTCATACATACATACACTCTAATTTACATGCGCATATAGTACATATAGCTCATGGTCACAGATTTTAAAATTTTTATTACAATTCATGCGCTACTTTCATTCACTGAATGTATGAGGTTTTGTATGAAAAATAGATAAAACACAAGAATATTTCTCCATGCTTGCATATGAGTTGTTTTTAATTGTGTCACCAGCCCAGCCACGTGATTGTGGATGTGAAATATGAGTGCTTCGGTTCCACAAANCGTAAACATACATGCATAGATTTGCTACGTGAATAATGATGAAAGTTAAACACATTTCATTTCTGTTTTTAGCTTTTTAATAAAAGTTTTCTGTGTTAGAGGAAACTAATTAATTTTTATCGATGCATCAGAGCTATCACTTATAATTTATCATTTATTGAAATAATCGCCGATTAGTGTAGTTTTACTAGGATGACGGTAATTCGATCCAAAATACTTCATCTTCTCACCCTTTCGGTGAAATCCAACATTCTCTTGATATCGTATTGTATGGTATTAAAAATTTCATGAATCTAAACGTAAAATTCCACCATATCCAATACAAGCAACCAGATGAAAGAAAAACAATGATTCTGATAGAAAATTTTTCCATTTGATATTTATGTAGATACATATTATTTTGGATTGAATTGCTGAGTTTATTCTATGTATGCGTTTCAATACAATGTACTTGCATATTGCGAGCTTATTTTTAATACCCTCTATCAGCAATTTTCTCAAGAGGCTAAAAAACTATATATTTGGTGAAATTTAACCTCATCGATGACGGTTAAATTTGGGGTAAATTCTTTTTTAGGCAACTCTTCTTTCATGAAATTTGTAGATAGAGGATATTTGGTATGTTGATATGTAAATATATGTATCTGAAATCGACGAGACTGACAGCGAACATAGCTTTGATGTCTTTTCAATAAATGATGACTCGAAAATTTTGCAGAACGCTGAGTTGTATTGCTGCTGAGACAAAATCCCTGTAGACAGAAGCTCTATTTTCATATAAACCAACCCAGTGTGGCCTGTTACAAGTAATGTTTTTAGAGGAACGATACTTCAGTTGACTCTAAAATTCAAATTCGGACAAACAATTTTACTGGGAGGTGCATTAAATAAAATTATCTCGTCAGTGCATGCATTCAAATTTTATTAGTTACATATATCAAAATGTTTGCGTAGTCCAGGCATTGCGATAAAACTTTATTTTCGTCAGAGATTCGTACCTTATCTGTATGTACGCATGCACAAGGCTAAAGCAAATGATATTTTCATAAATTTAACACTTTTACAATCAATTCCCTATTTATTCTATAGAAAGCATATTAAAGCAAAAGAG
>NW_016207298.1:0-2069 GCF_001687245.7 Rhagoletis zephyria
AGACAGATAAAAACATTAGATGCATTAAGCATTGGCTAGCAAAAGTAGAGCACAGTTGTTTACGTTAAAGGCAAAAGCTCAAAGTCAGTGTGTAAAAAAATGAACAATACTAGTGTAATTAGTTATTGATTTTTAAGTACAACTGCACTCAAATATATTTATGGAACTCAAATAGTCTCTATAGGTTTGAGTTTAATCCTTCAAGCAACATGTTGCAAATGCATTTGACAAAGACGCAGCTGAATGGCGATGGTATAACTGATTATGAATGAATTCAAAAGGTGCGTTGTATTTGTTTTTTTTTTTTAATTCTGCCATTTTAAATGTGTACTAAAATCGCACAAAACTACATATTAAACTCACTCACAACTGTGTTATGAATTTAATTGGGTGTACATATGTATGACCACGCTGATATACATATATGTACATATGTATGTATGCATAAAATCCAACTGAATATAGATATGTACATATAAGTCATAAATACATATGTATATGCACATATGTATGTACTCGTACACTTCCATCAGGCGGCTCGCAGTTGGTAGTTCATCCGGCAGCTAAACCGAGAGTGCACTTCGCTCATTAATTTGTGATTTTCAGTGGCGTAGGTCGGGTGCAACATTTTGGCTTTGTTAGAATTTATGTAGTTGTGATTTGGTAGAAAGAAGGGGGTGAGTGTGGTAGATACAACCGACATTTCATTGCAACTTTTGAGTTTGAATTGAACGCTCAGTGACTCTCTCATATTTGGACGAACAAGTTGCAGGGGTGGTATTTGATTATTTGCAACTACTTAGAACAAATTTGAGTATAAGAGGATAGCTGTACTTAATTTCAATTGAGTGACAACAATATAAGAGTTTTGATTGGCTTTAACCATTTGGGGATTGGGTTAAGACATATGTATGTATGTTGGAAGCCTCGACGAACTGATAACCTCCTCCTTTTTCGGAAGTCGGTTAAAAATAAACAGCAAAGGCGTTACGAATCGCAAAAAAAGCAAAAAATAGTGAACTAAAAACCGAAAAGTAGGCAAAAGGACACTTTTATTTTAGAAATGTTTATTTAACAAGAAAAATTAAACAACTAGTTTCATAATAATTTTTTCAACAATTTTTTTGTCTTAAAATGCTCATTANTAAACGCTCCAAATCGATCCCAAAATAAGCCAATATTTACCGTTGTTTCTACGACAGACACCGAATTGGTTACTTACAAAAGTGAACCTGTCGATCGGTTTGGAATTTTATTTTTGAAACGCCGCACTTTTCTTTGAAATCGCTTCATTAGTTCTCGTGCAATGAGCGTTTTCGTGAAGCTCTAAAAATTACAACTACAACATTTGAGCATAGCCTCCATATCGAAACGTAAGACGTATACATATTCTACGTCAAAAAAAAAACGGAAACTTGGCTCGAACTACGTTCATTATCGTGCAAATTAAGCGCTGAATTTCTTAAACAAAAAATCATTGTGTCTGGAAGTGAAAGAAAGAAAGCATTGATAAGAAAGAAAGTGCTATTTAAAAATTCACATTATTAAAACAAAACCAACCGCCATAATTGCAAGTGTTGGTGTGAAAAAAAATGCGCGATATTACTTGCCACAACCAACCCACTGCACGGAGAGTCTTCAGTAAGCGCTGGCGGCACTAGCGGACCGCAAAAGACTACGCGCCTGTAGAATAGGAGTTTTTCATCTTTTACTCGCAAACACACTTTATCAATGCATTTGTGTATGGCGGCAAAAAGAACAGAAGACGATTAAAATAAAGCAGCACGCAGAAATGACAGAAGTTAAAAATTAAAGCCCGCCGGGACTTGTGTGCTTCTCCTTTATCGCACGCGGCCAATTGAGAAGTGTCACCAAACCAAAGTATTAAAGATGCAGCAATGCAGCGTTCGAAGGCAGTGTGAATGTAAATTGTAAGTGTTGTAAGCGCCGCCGTGTGGTGCGGTAAGGGGAACATAGCAACGTCACGGTTGTCGATAAGAGCACGCAGTCGCCTACTCTGGCAATCTATATATATAAAATTCAAATTATGTATGTACCTATAGACACAC
>NW_016207299.1:0-2069 GCF_001687245.7 Rhagoletis zephyria
TTTGGCGTATATATTAGGGTGCCCCCAAAAAAACTCTTCTGTCCTCTAATTTTTTGGAAATACATTTTTTTTAAACTAATTTTATTAAAAAAAACTTGATTTTTGTAGGTATTTTCCAATGGTTCCAGCTCACGTAAATCTCAAAATATAATAGATTTTATAATTCCGATGGAAAATTAATAGCGATTTTTTGTGGAGTGTTGCACCCCAGTATACCTATGTATTTACATATACATTCTTATATATAAATCCGAGAGAAACTGTGAAATGGAGAACTTTGTCGCAAACTTTTAAGTGTTGTCGAAACCGCTTCAGCCTGCGGACCATAGATTTTCCATGACGAAATGTATAACAATTATTTTTTAAAAGCTAGTAACTTTACATACTTGCGTTCACGCGCTTGCGCAAAGGTAATTTCTTGTCTATTGGCTTACTGGGTATGCAAGATCACCACACCTGGTATGGCAAAAAACCGATTACCCACAAAATGTCAAAATTCAGGCGTAGCTTTCGTTAACGTACAAATGTATGTATGTATGTACGCGGGTATGTAAATGAGCTTAATGTATAAAACTGGTTTAAAGATGCATTTTACGTTTAAAGCAAAAAGCACAGAGATATTTATATGAGGGGATTAGAGTTAACACTAAACGCGTAGGTTCTTAAAACTTGGCAATAATAAAAAAGCTTTGCATAGTGGAAATAAGAAAATGGAAAATAACTAGTTTGTTTATATATAGCGAACAAAGCAGATCAAAGATTCGCGAAAATATTTTTGGTTACATTTAGATATAGTTTAAATATAGTAAGAAAAATCAAAACGGGTGTTTTATAGACGTAAATTTCACATAATTCTAAGATATTTGAAAATATATTTCGATATTTAACCTTGATGGATATTTGAACTCGACATACATATGTGTATTAATTTTACTATACAGTTTTTGGTTGGTGCTATTTTGAGGTTATTACGTAAGTATATGCCAGTAAAGTGAATTATTCATAAAAAAATTATGCATATCCATCCCAAAAAAAAACATGTATGTGTGTACTAACATACCCACGATTTAAGTACATAATTGCGGAGGCCGATGCATATGTGAAAAAAGATTTAATTTCCTACTTTGTCGAATCGAATTTTTTCATTTTGCGTCTGCTGGCTTTATTGAGGCAGTATAATACTAAGTAAATATGTACATACATATGTATATATGTATGTATGTGTGTAGGGGTATATACAAAAATGGGTACCTAGCCCAGAATGCTGAATGCATTAAAGTTTGTGTATTTAGTTAATTAAAAATGTACATAGGACATACATACAAATGTACACTAGGGTGATCCTGAAAAAATCAAATGAACGATTTTTTTCATTCTCACCCCTTCAATCGGTAACACACCTATGCTGTAAGGACCCAAAAAAATTAAAATATGTTTTTTCATTTAATTCCCAAAATCGGTACTACTAAAGCCGAGGATATCACATATAAATTTTAGTCCCGATTGAAGTCGGTTAAGACGTCGTCATAGCGTAATCGGAACTTTGACCCCTGTGCGACACGCCTTAACCGCGTGTCAACAAAATGCAAAACCGCGTATGTGAGGTTGCATAAATTATTTTCTAGAGAGTAAAACACTCATATATCAAACTGGTTCTCTTTTTTATAAAGCAATCGCATTTCTGGCTAGTATATTTCAGGACGAATGGATAAGGATTGAGCCAAGAGCTTGTGTGAGCAAATCCAATTTTTGGCAGCANGGTACCTTAAACGACGATATGTATGTAAAGCAGGGACCACACGTTTTGTTCATTTTGACAGTCACAGAGAGGTGCTGTCTAGAAATAATAGAGGTCTTCCCTTAAACTCGTAAAAGCCTCGTAAACCTCATGAAACTTGTTTTAATGAGATTTGGTGTAATTCTAGTTGATTTTAGAGTGTGCTCAAATAATACAACTTGTTTCAGTTACAACCCAAAGTGTGAAACGTTACGTGACATGGCGTGATGGGACATACATTTCCTATTAGATTCGTTTTAGCTATTATTTTCCAAATTTCTGTTTTTTTTTT
>NW_016207300.1:0-2069 GCF_001687245.7 Rhagoletis zephyria
AAAAAAAAAAAATGTACAAAACTGCAATTGCACCCAGTTGAACCTGCCTGTCGTTGTACTTAGAAATCAAGCGGCTGTGTTTTGATAAGGAAGAGAGGAAGCTGCTGGCGTGAGTGCACTACTCTTTGCTGTACAAAATAAAAGTGGTTTCATAACGCCTATAGAAAATCAAAAACAAAACAAAAATGCAACAAAGTTTAGTTTTTCCTCACATTTTATTTAATCTGTTATTATATAAATTGTATCGTACGTACTCACGGACTGGTTTGTGATAATCAAGGGCACACAATAAATGCTAAAACAATAGTTAACTATAATAAATAAACTAATTTTATTGCTTTTTAATTTTTATTGCACTTTTAAAGAAAAAGTTTGCTGCCCTGCATGTTAATATCAAGTGAGTTTTTTTTCTAATGCTCGCTGATAATCGAGAAAATATAAAAACACATTTAAGTGCAACGTGCCTGTTATCAGTAGATTTAAAAATTTTTCATTTTTGCTTAAAGTAAAAATATTCCTCAAAGCAGATTTAATCATTTATAACTAAAACATCTCTCCTACTCGGCATATGGATTTTTGTGAGCAACTTTGTATTTATAGAAAGCGACTCGAAGATTTGCCATTAAAAAAAAGAAAAAGTTGTGTGTGCATCCCGCGCATGTCGGAAGTGAAACTTCCTCTTCCTATTACTAGTATGGCCCACCTTAATTTATGAGTACTTTTTAAAAACTTTCATCTTCACCTTTATATTAATCTTAATCGCAATTCTAAAATTTACATTAATCTTTATTTAAATTTTTTTCTTAATCCTAATCCTAATCTTAAACTTCACCGCAATTTTAATCATAATTTCGATCTTAATCTTAATCTCATTCTTAATTTTAATCTTAGTCTTAATCTTAATCTCAATCTTAATATCTATCTCAATCTCTTAATCTTAATTTTAATTTTAATCGCGCTCTTTATCCTAATCTTAATTTTAGTATTAACGCTAATCCTAATTCTTCCGCTGAGTCCTAATTATAATCTTAATCTTTATATCGATCTTAATCTTAATGTAACCTTTATTTTATCCCCAATCTTAATTTTTAATTTTAATCTTGATCCCAATCTTTTACTTTTAATTTTAATTTCAATCTTAATCTCAATCTCAAACTTAAATTTAATCTTAATCTGAATCTCTTAATCTTAAAATTAATCTTAACCTTTATTCTAATCTCAATCCTAATTTTAATCTTAATCTCTATGTCAGTCCTTCAATCTTAATTTTAAAATTAATATTTATTTTAGTCTCAATCTTTATTTTAGCTTCAATCTTAATCTCAGTCTCTTAATTTTAATTTCAACTTAAATATGAATCTAAATCTTAGCCTTAGTCTTAATCTTAGTGTCAATCTCTAAAATATTAATTTTAACCTTAATCTTAACTTTAATATTAACCTTAATCCTTCCCAACTACACTCGNCTCAGTCTCTTAATTTTAATTTCAACTTAAATATGAATCTAAATCTTAGCCTTAGTCTTAATCTTAGTGTCAATCTCTAAAATATTAATTTTAACCTTAATCTTAACTTTAATATTAACCTTAATCCTTCCCAACTACACTCGGTATCCCGTTTCTTCTTCGCACTTTTTTTCGTTTCAACGGAATTTGGAATGGCTGGCAACCGAGCGCAAAGAAGTTTCATTGAAAAAAATTCTTTTTATGTTCCTTGATAAAGGTCCGAAGATCTGACAATGGCAACTTAACATGACTTAGAGGCTGTCACTTAATAATCCTCTTTGCGTGTACTTCTTGCCTATCGAACGTAACTTATCACAACGCCCAAGTCTATTTCATTTTGATTTTTTAAGCTCTAAGTTGCGTTAAATTGCCTTGGACCTTGAGTTAGAATTACAGACTACCTAGACTACTACTCCCAATAAATCCACTGAGCTATATGGACTTGTAGAAGACTTTTTGTACGGGCGTAGGGTCCTTGTTTTGCTTTCGGTCAAAGCATCAATAACAAGTTATTTAACTGCGACTCTGGAGCCACGGCTTGGCTGAGTTCTGTGCCATATTTTTG
>NW_016207301.1:0-2069 GCF_001687245.7 Rhagoletis zephyria
CTTATGCAGCCCATGGTGCCAACCGGCACTCTCACGCCTAGGTGGTGGCCCTGGATTCCCCCTGACCACCCTCATAAATACCGCTGACATGGCGGCCGCCACACGCTTCCACTCTTCGTGAGTGATGGCGCCGTCTTCCCTGCTGCGGTCCATGACCCCTTACTCCACTGAGCCGGCAAGATTAGCGATTTCGCTAAACGTGGGAGCCGGCCCCGTACGAAACCTTTTCACGGTCGTGGTTTCCCCCTCCCGTGATCTCTGCCGCTTCATAGTCGACAGCGCATTCGCGCCATCGGCTACCTTCCCCTGGGCGGATGTCGCAGCCTCCGCATCGCCGACCACCTTTTTGGCCCACTCGAGCGTTCGGGCATGCTGATCACTCATTTGACCAGCACACTGATCGCCGTAGCGTTCCAAAATTTTGGCGGCCATGCGACGGTTCGAGCGATCCTTTCTCGCCGCGGTGGCGCGCCGTTTAGGCCTTCCCTGAGGTGTCCGATCCGAGGTCCTCGAAGCTCCAAAGACACGCGGCGAGAGAGCCTTGCTGGTGCTGGCGATTCCGCCACGCACCGTACCCCCACATGCTCCGTGCGATTTCGCACAGGCACTACCCACTACCGGCAGAATTCCGCGGCCTTTATTACCAGAAGGAGCTGGCTTGGACCCCCCTGGGGCACCGGCCGTGAAGGCCCTGCTTAAGCCCTTAACGCAGGGTGATTTCGCCTCTGCAGGGCCAGAAATCCCACCCGGGACAGAGGCAGCTATGGGCGTCGACTTCGACCCACCGCTGCTCGAAGCTTTGACGATAGCCAGCTCCGGTTTCCCTACGGCGCTGGCCGTGCAGGCCCCACTCGTGGCCTTAGCCGGAGATGCCTTCGCCTCCTCAGAATCCCCAACCGGGGTGGCGACAGCTTTGGATGCCGTCTCCGACGATCCTTCGCTGCTCGAAATTTTAGTTTTTGTTATTGTTTTTGTTTTATTTTGGTTTGTATTCATCTTGTTCGTACGACCACCTGCCCGACGAGGCGGGCGCGGTGGTCTAAGCAATGTAAGGGGAACTTAACGGTTCACCACGGCAGC
Organism: Rhagoletis zephyria; assembly: GCF_001687245.7. Lineage (NCBI taxonomy): Eukaryota > Metazoa > Arthropoda > Insecta > Diptera > Tephritidae > Rhagoletis > Rhagoletis zephyria. The sequence continues at coordinate 1,081 of NW_016207301.1, forward strand.
GCCCCATGCCCCGGCAAGGCCACCGTTACTCCCTGAGGCGGCCTGGTATCAGGAAGGCGCCGTTATAATACAGCCGGTCTGGTAAACCCCCTGGCTGCAAACCATCCAATGGGCGCGGTGTCGCATAACACCCTGGATTAGGGGGGAGGAGTTGGGTTGTTGGGATAGGAGAAATAAGGGGGGATGAGGGCAGGAGTAATCGTCGTTACGGTAATCTCCACATAGGAAGCTGTGTAAGCTCGTGTCTTACGCAGGTTCTCATGCGGAGCCTGCCTCAAGGCCCCAATGTCACCACTTAAGCCTCATCCCCACGCCAAGGAGACCAACATCGATGAGGCAATGGAGGGGTACTACGTCGCCCAGCTTCGAAGATTGCAGTCCTCCATTTGGATGGTGAATCCCTAGGTGATCCACGGCGGGGCGGGGTGTAGAGGCACCCTGTGCCTTATGTTCCATTTCTACACTTACCATTTCTACATTGTGATTGGCTCATACATATATTAGTAGCGAGTTCTTGCATTTACTAATACATGCATACATAACATACATAATTTACCTATTTCGCTATCATCTGCATATACATTTTTACCAACGATCAGAGGCAAAATAATCGTCAGCGGGAGCAGCAGCCGACAATCACCAGTAAAATACAATTTGGAAACGTTAGCGTTTATCTAGCAATATTTGGAAATTACATATAAAACCGCATGTTATAATTCAGATAAAAAGTCTTCGTATTTATTTTATATTGTTCGATTGTTTTGACTAAATTGATTAAACGTTAAATACATACAATCAAAGTCTATAATTTTGCATGTTGTCTAGTTTTTGTTTTGTCGTCGTCTATTTGCCTCTACAATACTAGCAGCAGATTAATACAAATTTTATAACAATAATTGTATTAAAAACAGTATTTCTTGCCCGCAATTGAGTAAAAAGGAAAATTAAATAACGGGTGATTTTTTTGAGGTTAGGATTTTCATGCATTA
>NW_016207302.1:0-2069 GCF_001687245.7 Rhagoletis zephyria
AACAGCTTCGTTTCTCACACCCACTAAACAAGTTTTCGCTGGCAGAGGCCAAATGCAAATTCCCGCTTGCGTTTGCGAGTTGGGCAGGAGTTTTTATAATCATTAAAATTTTTTTTTTCAAATACGGTTCCAACAAATTCTATTTTTATTAATCTACCCGAAAAGCGAAAAGAATTTCAAGAAATCGAGGGAAATTTCAAGTTTTATGAAGCCAGAAAAATTACGAAAAATCCCTCGAAATTTCGAAAACTCTACAAAACTTCAAAAAAGTGTCGAAAAAAGTAAAAAAACAGAAAACATCACATTATTATCTAAGAAATGCTTGAAATATTCTGAAAAGCCATACGAAAGTCTTAAAATATTCCAAAAAATAATGAAAAGTAAAAAATATCCCGCGGCCAATGCTAATTTTTATTAATAGTTCCAAAACGTTCCAAGGAGCTACAACACAAAAATGCAGTAAAATTCCGAAAACAAATTTTAAAGCCTGAAAAATTACGAATTTTTCCTAAGAGATTTAAAATATTCCCATACAATTCCGAATTATTCTCGCTATGAAGAAAAATATTAGGGATTTCAAGAAGGCTTAAACAATTCAGAAATTAGAAACCCTTATATAAAATAGTGACAAGTTAAAATAAAATACCGATTGTTTTGTAGATCTAATTTTTACTGTAATTAAACTCCAAACAGCCAGAAAAATTTCGAAAAAATCCATAAAGTCCCCAATAAAAAAATGCCATACAATTCCGAAATATCCTAAAACATCTAGAAAAGGCCTCGAAACAACCCTGAAAAATTCTAATTACCTTCGAAATTAACAAAAAATTAGGGTTTTTTTTAAAGGCTTACGCAATTCAGAAAATTCATGAACTTAGGCGAAAATTAAAAAAAAAAAAACAAATCCCGATAGTTTTGTAGATTTGATTTTGACTAAAATTAATGTTCAAAACCGTCTTAGAAAATTTCGAAACTTTCTCGAGAGATTGAAATTATCTAAAACATCAAGAAAAAGCCACAAAAAAGGCTTAAAAAATACACAAGTTCATGAGAAACCCCTAAATTATTCCTAAAAGTAGCGAAAATTAAAATCCAAAATTCGATTCTGTTGTAGTACATCCGATTCTCATTTTTATTAATCTTGCAAACAGTCCTAAAAAATTGAAAACAAAAATGCAGAGAAGTCCCGAAGAAATCTTTTTAGAGCTGGAAAGTGACGAAACTTGCTCGAGATATTCAAAACATCCCCATAAAACTCCGAAAGATTCTGAAACATCCCGAAAAAGTTACGAAAAAATCTCGAAAAAATATGAATTATTTTCGCTATGAACAAGAAATGAGGTATTTCTAAAACATTTTCGAAAATTCATGAGAGACCCCTTATTTATTCCGAAAAGTAGTGAAAATAAAAAATCTTAATCCCGATTGTTTTGCAGATCCGATTCTCACTTTGATTAATCTTCCAAAAGGTCCTAAAGAATTTCGTGAAAATTTAAGAAAAGTCCCGAAGAAAGTTTGTTAGTGCTGAAAAAATGAGGAAATTTCGTCGAGAGATTCAAAAACCCTCCAAAAATATTTCAACAAAATGACGAAAAATCTAAAATAGTCTTCTAAAGGTTCACGAAAAAGACTTAGGAGATCCCAAAAAGGCTAGAAATATTTCGAAAAATATGATAAAATATCAAATCCGAGAAACTAACGAAAACTCCCTTGTATGTATGTATAAGGCCACGTGAGGTATGGACTGGCACAAGTGGTAACAAATAGATGATTTCAGTTCTTAACTCAAGCAAATATATACCAGTGTACCACCAGATTTTCAAGTTCAAGTTTGCCATACTATAGTTCAATGCAAAAAAAGTTGAATCTATATTCCCGTCCTCAGTTTATGTAATTTTGTTGTAATTTTTTGCACGCACGACTACTCCGCATAAACTATTCATTATCTTAAATTCTCATTTAAAATAGCAATTCATAGTAACGATTGCCCTCGTGGACATTTCATTACCAACGGCAGCAGCAGCAGCAGCAGCAACCACCAACGCCCACATTGATTGATGCACTTGCAG
>NW_016207303.1:0-2069 GCF_001687245.7 Rhagoletis zephyria
GGTTGACTATATCTAATTCGCTACCTGTAGTTAAAATATTAAATTTTTGCGGCCTTTCAAAAGTTAAGACTTATTAACAATTCTCGTGCACAAATATTTATAAGTACATAGCAGTAAATCTATAAAACTTACGCAAGTTAAGTTTGTAATATTTTAACATTAAAAGGAAATATCGCACACCGTCTTCAGAAGTCACAATTCAAAATTTAACATTTTAAAAATTATTCGCTAAAAGTGTACACTGAGCTTTTATTCACCTTTCAGTAAAAGCTGGAGCAAATTTTTGTTATAATTTGTTTAAAAAAAAAACTTAAGGTAAAGTCGCCTTTGCTCATATGATTATCATGTGCTAAGAAATAGTTTTTCGCATTTTCTGAAAAAGTTATTATTTTGAGTTGTGACTCTTTTGAAGACGGTGTGCGATATATGTAAGTCCAAAATTACACAAATTAGACATATCGTCGTTTAAAGTCCAAACCGCGTATCGTCGTTCTGCCAAACCGCGTAACTGACATTTTTTGCCAAAAATTTGATTTGCTTACACAAGCTCTTGGCTCAATCCTTATCCATTCGTCTTGAAATATACTAGCCCGAAAGGCGATTGCTTTATAAAAAAGAGAGCCATTTTGAAATATTAGTGTTTTTACTTTCAAGAAAATAAATTTAGCTACCTCACATAAGCGGTTTTGCATTATCTTGATATGAGGGAATACGACCCCTAAAACCAAATGTGAGCATGGTCCGCCCTTTCGTTAATTTTTTTTACTGTCTTTGTTAACATTTGCGTGTGTCAATCAAAATATCGCACTCCTATTATTTTTTGGACCACTGTATGTATGTATTTACATATGTACATATGTATGTGCATAGGTAGGTATGTACATAATTTGCTGGTGCATATTCATTGATAATTAGTTATCAGCATGTACCTTTCTATGTAAATATGTACAAGTATCGAGCCCAAGCCGCCAAAATAGCGTAAGCGGCATTTTTACCAAACTTTTCTTTTTGATGCAGAAATGAATCAAGATGCTCTAGGAATATTTTGGCGGTTAGGCCTCGATATGTGCATGTACAACTTTTATGCATTTTTATTCATTTAAGTGCAGAAAGTCTATAAAACTTACAAGAATATAATTGATATTTCAATAATAAAAGATATTATAAACGCAAAATTACACAAATGTTGGCCGGCCCAGTAGTGCGCAAACAAATTTCCACCCGTGACCTTCAGGCATCCAAAACTGAACACAAACACATTCTTCAAACGCACAAAAACACTTGTATAACGAGTATATCAATTAAAATTATTAAAATTCACAAAACAGACTAAAAAAAAAACTACTATAAAATCACTATATAAAAGCAAAAACCGCACAGCAACGCAAACTACGCAAATAATCTATTTTAATAACCGCGCTCAAACTGGCGTCGCTTTCTGACGATTTGGGGCTATTCATTCGCTATTCTACTATGTGTTGGAAATTCCAATTTGGAATTGTATGCGTGTGCATTTGTGCGTTCGTTTTTTTTTAAGTTGTTTGTTTTTTTTTGTTTATCTCGTTTTTGCTGCTAGTCTAATGGCCGTTTTTTAGGTCTTCAACAGCACTTCATCTTGCTTTTTGGATGCTGGAGCACCGCATTCATTTTTGTTGTGCTGCTGCTTTCTTATTGTTGTTCTAGTATAAAAGTACCTACGTCTGTACTTTTCAAGTATTGAAATTTATGTACATACATACATATATGTAAATAAATATGCATTATGTATGTTCGTTAGTATGCATAGAAGAAATCGTGAATACGTAGTTTATTTCTTTATTTTTAGTGTACTTTGTTTATTTGTTTGGGGTTTTTTTCTTTGAATGCTTATTGTATGAAATGGAAATTGGAAATGGAGGCAGCGCGAATGGAGGATTGATTGTTGGATGTTGTTGTTAGGATTTGCCAGCCATCGGAATTGTCTAAGGTCTTAATTTTTAATGTTTCTATGAATTTTGCATCCAACCAATCAATTTACAGAAATAATTGCCTTAAGAGGTAGAATTTTGTTTACACAATTTAAAGCTGCA
>NW_016207304.1:0-2069 GCF_001687245.7 Rhagoletis zephyria
TTAGACAGGGTCGGTCCCATTACAAACACAAGAGCTGTGGACTCCCCTAGCTTAAAAGCTTTCTCCGTAAGCTGACATAAGTATGCACTTCGGAATAGCTTGGTAAACGGATACTCTCTTTACCAGAAAGGTAGATATACAAACCTGCGTTAAATGCAGCGTTGCTGCCGGAACAACAGGTGACTGCTCTCCATCGTTGTCAACAAATTGCTCAGGATGACCCACACTAAGCAATGAGTTCAGTTACATCAACTAAATATATTTCTCCCAACGCTAGATTTGGAAACTATAACCTCCTTTGAACGCAGGTTACCTAGAGTGACAAACCATAGATGATCTGGCTCCATCTTTGACAGGGACAAGGTAGGGTGGTTGGTACGAACCCTTTGGAGCAGCGGGTGATGGTGGTTCTTTCTCAGCACAAATAAGTATGTAGAGTATCACTGATACCCTGATATGTCTATTTAGAGCTAGTTACTGTTGGCAATATATACGGTACGCTTGAATGAAGGAGCCAATAATAGACATAGCCAATCATTAGCNAAAATACAAGTACATAAGCGGGCATGTCTATGAATATCTAAAGCGATGAGAACTCTTCCAACAGCATCCTGGGAAGTTCTCCTTGGTTTAACTCCTCTTCATATTCATATCCCGACTAAAACGAAGGATGACTGACACCAACGTTGGTAGGAAAGGATATCTGATCTTTGGTCTGACCAATCGCGTTTTGGGTTCTCTGGGTTCCGGGACACATTGATATGGAAGGAAGAAAGGAGATTGGTGATAAATTTTATATTAAAAGAGCATCAACATCTTTCATCTTCACAGATTCTGGGGCATAGAAAAAGGATATTTGGCCAGTTCTAGGGCATTTCATAGCGCTCATGTATTCTAAAATGCTCTAAGTAATGCATGAATTTATTCAAGATTAACTTAAGAATGACCATGGGAAATATTATAGGGCATTTCGAGGTGATGCAGATGGATAAATAACAGCGTGGCACATATTTGGCCGGTGCTATCGATGCACAAATGCAAAAGGTACTTGGGTGAAAATACTCCATCTAATAGGCATGCAATAACTCCATGTAGGCGGAAAATAGATCTAAAAACCGCGGTGCATTTTTACAGATTTTTAAGTACGACTACGGCTTTCGGGGTTACATATCATAGTCCTTCTAGTCAAGAGCTAACCACTTAAGCCTAATTTTTCAACCTTTGGCTTTGATCTTTGGTAAAACTGGCGTCGACAGCCATTTATTGTTGCAGGGTCAAATCAATTTTAATGTAAGGTGTCCCCGTGTGGTGGATCGCACTGGCCAAGGTCGCTAAAAATAGTCAAGAAGCTGTAAAGAGTGCAAAGGTCTGTCTTAATTAAAATCAATGGGACATCTTGGACCAAACCTACTGTCGTACTTAACGTAATGGTAATTTTTGTGCCGCTGTTCGGGCCGCAGCCCAGGCAAAGGAGCGTGGATCTCCAGAAATCTAAGAAACGTCGAGATCATCACATCGCGAGGCGATTACTGAGAACCGATACTGAGTCCGAACGGATCTTTCACCATCCACTTCCCCTCCAGGAAAGATGGATTGGCCCTGTGAACATTTCCTCGTTGGATCTAAGCTAAATAATAAGGTACTAGCCGCAATAAAGAAAACAACAGACTGGATGCTTACGAATATATTCCCTTTTAAGGAGATTAATATCCTTTCTTACTTCTGCCCCGACTGCATCAGACTATTATCAAGGAAAACGAAAAATTCATATAAAATGACGCATAAGAAATGTAAAAGAAATGTCTATTAAGATTGCTTAAATCAGTTTGGAGCTTTCAAGAAAAAATGCTCGTATATGTATTTATTAACCAACTTCAAAAAAGGAGGAGGTTGTCAATTAGTAGGAATACTTTTTTTATGTATGTTACCGCATAACTTTGCACCACGTCTTTCGGAAAGGTTTTGCCTCAAGGGTGGTCTTATTAGATTAGGTTTTGATCCGATCATTTAGTCATGAACAAAATTAACGGTACTAATAAATTTGTATATGAGAATTGCGAAAGCAAAGT
>NW_016207305.1:0-2069 GCF_001687245.7 Rhagoletis zephyria
ATGAGTGAAAGCGCGCACTGCTTACCACTACACCACAGCGGCCGAAAATACTTTCCGTCATATACTTTTCCTCTAAATGTTGCATGAACACTTCCATTTGGATGGATTTTGTTTTTGTTTTCCTTAATCAAAAACTCAAGAGTTTTTCTTTCGTTTGNTGCTTACCACTACACCACAGCGGCCGAAAATACTTTCCGTCATATACTTTTCCTCTAAATGTTGCATGAACACTTCCATTTGGATGGATTTTGTTTTTGTTTTCCTTAATCAAAAACTCAAGAGTTTTTCTTTCGTTTGGATATATGGGAAGTATTGGTTGATATCTTCTAAGTATATTTATTTGATTCAAATATATGGGCATAATTGATTTCCCATACAAAATCACTTCGTCATCGTTTTGCAAACGCGTGCATGCGTTGGAAGTGAGGGAAGGAGACAAAAAGTATGCATGTGTGCGTTAGTACATATTTCGACTTTTGATAAACAGATGGCACAATATTTATAACCTAATCGCAGCGTATGTACATATGTAAATACATACATACATACATATGTTGATTGCAGTTATGTCCATACATATTATATATGTACATACATACATATATGTATGAACACATGTATGCATAATACGCGAAAACTTTTTGAAGTGAAACAACACTTAGAGAAAGACCAATCCAAGAATAAAAGTAAAGGTGAGTACGTACATAGATAAAGAAAAGGATAAAGGCAAAGGTAAAAATAAAAACAAAAACAAAGTTGCGTAAATGAGGAATATGATAAACATAAAAATAAAAACAAAGATAAATATAAAGAAAAAGATGAGGATGAGGATACCGATAAAAGTATAGATGAGGATAGAGGAAGAAAGATCAAAATTAAGGCAGTTTTAGAGAAAAGGATATAGATAAAGGCACATAGACTTAATCTGGGACCAATTTCGGGATTTTAGATATTTTCGGGATTCTCGGGACTTATCGATATAATAATCGCTATTTTTATCGATTTTGTTATCGATATTCGTTGACTTCTTGCGCAAGAAAGAAATGCACGTTTTAGTCGTTCTACTTTTATTTCTCATGGCCCGCGGGAGTCGGGCGCGCACGCTGGCAAATAAAAATTCATTCCGACCAAACTATATCGAAATGCACCATTTTTTTCATAGATAAATGCAGAAATGTTTATTACATAAGTTGTTAAAAATTTTCGTCGACGAGGCGCCGAAATTGTTTTAAGTGTTTAATTGCTCATAAAAAATAAAAAATAAAAGCAAAAAAAAAAATTTTTGTAGCGGTAATAATTTCATTGTATAGTTTAATGTTTTCTAAATCTGCACCCAAAAAGTTGTTTCATTTGGACACTTACTTTCAAAGAAAAATAAAAATTTCCAAAACACTACAAAAATTTTAAGTTGTTGATTTAAAAAAACCTATTTGCATACAGGCTTGCCTTCTCGAGCTTCGGTAATAAATTTTAAAATTTTTGTTAACCGACCGCTTACGATTTATTTACAGTTGACTCCAGATACTTCAAACAACATGTATACAAATTCAAATTTTTTTATTATTTTGCATTATTGAAGCATTTATAAATGTGTACGTATTTTTCTTTTCCCATGTTTTTGTATGCAGCTTTTTACTATCATGAAAAGCTTCAAACATAAAATCGTACAATAACAAGCCCATTCTACGTTGGCAATCTAAATTGTGTTACCGGAAAATAAAGTTCCTGTCAATTTTTAAACCGTTTTCGCATTCTGCCCACTCTTGTTACTGGTAAACATTTTTACCATCTAATAAGAAGGTAACAAAGTATTTCCCCATGAAATATGCAACTAGAGAATTTCTACAAAAGCTCCATAGCTAAATTGCTGAATAAATTAAAACGTTACCAAGGTACCAAGAATTGCGGTTACAAAAAGTCGTAACAGTGTTTGGTACCAAATTTGCTGGTTACAAAATATTCGGTAACAAGCAAAATAGAGCTGTTCGAGTTAGGAGCAGCCTACTGTAAACGTACCTATACAGGAATTTAAGAACTTGTCACGATAAAGATGGTGAAGGACGCGGGAA
>NW_016207306.1:0-2069 GCF_001687245.7 Rhagoletis zephyria
TATTTAGAGTTAGCAACGGACCGTTCTCAAAATTTCGCCTTGATATAACCACAAACTCAATTTTTTTTTTCTGTGTGGAAGGTTTTTCGCAAAAAAAAGTAAAACTTTTCGTTGTTGCTGCCAAAAAATTAAGAAATCTGAGACGTCACGTTTTACAATTTCAAACAGTTCTCTTTACAATGTATTTCACTAAACTACTAAACGGCTGCATCGACTTGGTTCATATTTGGCAACACCTTGAAGATTAATATTCTGACCAAAAATTTACTCGGTATGTAGCTCGGGTTATTCCTAAAATTCTTATACAGACTAAAACGTGAAAAACCAATATATCTCTAAAACCAATTAAGCTGGGGAACTGAAACTTAGCACTGATGCACATATTGCAAATGCATTGGGCGTGGCTCATTCCTTCCATACAAACTGAACTTCTCATATAGCTTATCTCTGGAACTGCTTAAGCTAACGTCCTGAAATTCTACACAGCTACATATGTTATCAATACCGTACTTACGGCGAAATATGGTAGATTTTGGCAAAGGGGGCGTGGCAGGTCCCATACAAACTGAAATTCTCATATCGCTTATCTCTGGAACCGCCTATGCTAACGTCCTGAAATTTGGCACAGCAACATATGTTATCAATACCGTAGTTATGGCGAAAAGTGGTAATTATTGGAAAGGCTGGCTCGATACACATTTACGTAGACGCGCAAGTATCATTCGATTGGGAACCAGTTTCTCCTAGATTTCTAAATCCCATTGAACTATTGTAACTTTGTCTTTAATTTTCAGTAAGGTAAAATTTATGTGAAAATCTTGAAGAATTTTTTTAAATTTTTCACAATGAATGGAGCTTTGCTTTCACGAGTTCCGCTATAAACTGTCCTATCTACATACCTATTTGCATAAAATGTAAGCATGGGTAACACTGCGCTGCGCGGCGGAATTGCGCTAATACCGGAACCGGAGTTGCCGCGCCAACACCAAGATATGAAAAGCACTGGCGCCATTAACACCAAGAAACACACGAAACACACACACATTTCGCCTTGATTCTTTAAAAGGTTACACGAATTTGTTTTTGAGTGGTGAGACCGCCAGAAACGTATGTACCTTGGCAAATTCNTTGGCAAATTTAATGCTTTTACTAAATAATGATGAGAATATCGTGGCATTTACTACATTCCTAACAGTTAAATTCTGTTGGCAGTTCCAGCGTTAATAAAAATGACACCACTGTATTGTGTATGAATGACACTGTATGACGATGGGCACTGTGGTGACACTCAGATGGCGTCGTGTTCAAATCAGTACGCTGCGCTATTGCGCTGAGTTAGTGCGCTGACACCACAGGTGACACCGGCGTTATTGAGCTAGCGCCATAAAAATTGCGCTATTACCCATGGCTAGCAGCGACAAGGATGACATGATATGAAACTCTCTCATTTTGCTTCCGAGAATCTAACTTAAACTCGTTTTCTGACTTGGCAGCACTGTCAAAAAAAGTTGGACTGAACACCTGACAAGCAAAATAGCGAGCTGCCACTAGATACGCACAAAATACACCGATTTAATTCTAATGGATTTCTTGCAAACACAATAAAAGTTATGCTTAAAGATAGTGTTTGCAAGAAAAAACATTTTATATTTTAATTTTTAATACTAAATAATTAAGAAGATACTAAAAATTTTAAATATTTACTTGTTTGGTTAAATAAAAAAATTAACAAAAATTTGCTCAATAAATCTTCCAATATGATTTTCGCTGCATATTGGGGGATGTTATAAAAATGAACCTTTTCACAGCGCTCTCACGAGAAAGAGTTTCGTATCAAGTCATCCTTAGCAGCGAGACGTATTTGCCGCAATAAGAAGAGAGAAGCCGAAATACGTGAGTGCGAAGAGCTTGAAATGCTGGCCGACAGGAAGAATGCCTGAAAATTTTACCAGAGAGTAAAGGCATGCTTGGCATTACTTTAGAGATGTTACATAAGGAATCTGTTAAATGAGCTTCGCGTGTAAGCGGTTACTCAACGGTTGGTTTTTAATTTCTACGTAAATATGGTA
>NW_016207307.1:0-2069 GCF_001687245.7 Rhagoletis zephyria
TCTGAACCGATTCTGATCAGATGCCGCAGCATCAATACCATTGATCTGCAATTCAGATTGCCCCCACCACAACAGTCATCCCCGCCGCATCTTCTTCTTCAGTTTGCAGCATTCTCTCTCTTTAGTCATTCATCTCACCTGCTTTCCTCTTCTCTTTTGCTTTCCTCATCCGCTTCTTTTCCCTTCGCCACTTCTTCACCTTCTTCATCTTCTCTGACCTTTTCACTCCCCAGGACTTCTTCATCTTTTCTTTCACGTTCTTGTCCTCATTTCATGCCTCGATGTTCCCATGTTTTGAATACTGTTTTTTCTTTTTTCTCTATGTAAATAACCCCATCCATCCATCGTCCCCTCTTTTTTCCTTTTCCCATACATTGTCGATCAGTGCTGTACAGTAATCATTGTTAGTTTTTTAGTTCTCCCTCTCTTGTAGCATTTAGGAGACTATTCGCGCACTGACCGCACACTGTTTCTCTGTGTGGTAATTGTACAGACTTCACACTTCACACTCTTCTGTGACACTAACTAACCTTTTTTTGTAAAATAACAAACTTTTATTATCAAAATTAAAAGCAATATAATAACAAAATTAATCAAAAAGGTTGTCCTGTCTTCACTTTTTCTTGCTCAATCAAGGGATGTGTGTTTCATTTTACACTTTTTGAAGATGGTTTTCTGTTTCATTCATTCACTCATTCATTTTTCCGCTTTTCTAATTCTAGCTTTGTAATTCTAGTGCCAAGTGCAAAAATGGTTTCTATCATCTTTTTCTCTCTGATTCAATATCCGTCTTCTTTTGTCTCCTATTGTCTGCTCCTGCACCTCTGTCAAGCTCTGTCAAGAATCGCCTGAAAAAAAAGACTACTTTCCGCCTGAAGAAAAGAAGAGATCTTTTGGACGGACACTACACAGTGAAAAAACCATTCCCTGTTCTCCTGTTTCAAGTAAGTTGGTAAACTTTTTGTTACCAGTTTTTCTTTGTTCAGCTTTGCTGAATTTTTAAAGTTCTTTTCATCGTGAAAAAAAACTGCCACATTTTAGGTGTAGAAACGTGGTGTAATCTTTTTGGCTTGCAACAAAACTGTTTTGCAGCAACTTTTACACTACTTCTTTTTACTGANGAATTTTTAAAGTTCTTTTCATCGTGAAAAAAAACTGCCACATTTTAGGTGTAGAAACGTGGTGTAATCTTTTTGGCTTGCAACAAAACTGTTTTGCAGCAACTTTTACACTACTTCTTTTTACTGATCTCTGATCAGGCAATTTTCTTCTTTTTTTGCCTCTGACTTTACTGCCTGTAGCACCGGCATAAAAGTAATGTTGAGCAAGTGTTTGCGAAAAATTTGGTAGAGCGCAATTACGCAAACTTTTTCTTCTTCTTTTTTATGAATATTCACTTCAGGGCAACAACGATTGGCACCATATTACTACCATCATCACCACCACCACCAAATGATCGAGAATATTTGTGCGGTTTGCTGATGGAACGAGTAGGACACACTACTACGATGCTACTAAAAATAGTTAGCACCTTAGGCGGTGGTGGTCATATTTAAATTGGCCCATTTGGAGCTGCTGCACACACTTTTACTGTTGTTACCCATTCTACCAATCTTTATTGCCCAAATTTTTTGCCTAGCTTAGGCTGCTACTTTTGTTGGAAATTATAACCAACCAACAACAGCAGTGGCAACAACTCAGTGGACACAGTTTGGTGCAAAAGTCTCCCAATGCTTCAGCCGTCGATTAATATCCTCGGCACATATCCTCGAGACTCGATTTTAGAACGCTAGATGCTCTGGCTCGAAAATCGTTAATTTCTGTTGCCTGTTGGCGACTCTGTGAATCCAAGTGCGAGTGCGATGCTCTCTGTACTCTCAGTGAGTCTGTTTGCCGGTCTCTTTTTCGCCCTGTTATTTACATTTCTGTCAGTGCAAATCAGAGACCAGAAACAGCCGTTTCAATCAGTACAGAAGTGAAGTGAGCAGCAATAGCAGCAGCCGGTGCTGACCTTTTCCCCTGCGGCTATTTGCCGGCGATGAAATCAAATTAAACTTTAGAGCCTCCTT
>NW_016207308.1:0-2069 GCF_001687245.7 Rhagoletis zephyria
AGCGCCACTGTCGCACTGGACTGGACACACTGAAGCGCCCAATGAGGAGCTGCATCAGTTCGGTTGAGTACACGTGCGACTCGAGGCAGACTCAGAGTGAGAAGAAGAGTGAGAGTGAGAGTGCAAAAGCCTAGATGACAAATGGCTGCTGCTGTCGTTGATTACTGCTGATTACCAACAGCAGCAGCAGTTGCGGTGGCCGGGGAAGTGACGACTGACATTTGCTCTGTCTGGCAATGTGAGCCGGTGGCAGATGAGCAAGGGAGAGAAAAAGGGAGGAGGGGAAGTTCGAATTGCGATGATTATTGCCACCTCCTCCCGAGTATCCCCACCACCACCACCACAGCGACGATCACCATCGGCCACTGCTGCTGCTGCTGTCGGTGTTGAGGTTAGTGGCACTGAACATACAACGAGAGTGAGAGACTGCAACACATATTGTAAATGGCAAAAGTCTCACTCTGCAGAGAGAGAAATGGGGCGGGGGTGTTGGCGGTGGTTGTGGTGGTTGCGGTGACTAACTCAAGTGAAGCCGGTCGGCAAGGCAAAGTCAACAAAAGCAGCCTGCAGCGACCAGAATCGAGAGCACAGAGAGGCGCACTACTACTGAAGCAGCACACACACTCACAGTCAGCAATCAGCTTCTCGGCTTTCCAGTCGACTTTCTCCACTTGCATTATTGTTGATCTACTGTCGCAAACTCTGCTCCTAACAACCTGTTCTGCTGCGTCTGCTTCTTCTCCTTCTTTTCTTCTTTCACTTTCCCTACCTTTAAGATAATTCCCGAGAGAGAAGCTCACCTCGTCATCACCGGGCATTCCACTCTCAAACACAAGAGCTCCTTTCACACAGCATTGACCTTTCAGTTGGAAGACGACTCAGCAAGACGACGGCTGCCACACTGAGCATCAGCTTTCACCACTTTTCCCACCAAATGATCATCAAGTAGCACCGAACTTTCCTTTTGATTTTACAACTCAATCTTTTGAAGCTTTTACACTCAAGAATTTAACTCTGCATCAACTGTCGCTATCATCACCAGTTCAAAACGGTATGTTTCTTTACTACCTTTTAGTTTTTTGTTGCAACAACCTCTTACTCATCTTGCTGAGACAGAAAAATGCATTCATTTCCTGGTTTAACGGAAAGAACGGGAGAACAAGTCATTAGTCAGCGATAGTAGCAGCTCACACGACGTCTAGTCAAATGCCTCAATCGGGGTCATCGCTGGTTGCTGCGGACAACCAAATGAGATGAGATGAGATGAATGCCAGCACCCGTAGTCATAGGCAGAGACTTCTCGCGCCAAAGTACGTCTGCCACTTTTCAAAGGCCATCTCCAATTGCCATCTGTGCATATGGTTAAAGCACACATACTTCTACACAGTGTACCCAATGACAACACTACTAAATGCCATTAGCATTCCCCCATCTTCTTCTCTTTCAATTGATTTTTCTTTCTGCCTGTTGAGTAATGAGTGCTGAGTACACTTTCCCACTTTCTCTGCCTTCTACAACTCTTTTCCTCGATAACGAACAAACTGCCACTGTTTGCTGGGAGCTGCATTTGTACCCAATGTTGTGTTTACTTTGTGCCCCATCTTTGGCTATGGCATTTTCTGACCGATACGCTAACAAATCTTAAAGATATCAGTTCGAATGTAAAACACCTTTACATTTTGCTGTGAGGAAAGTTGCACCTGTACATGCACAGGCATCAGTAGCGACAGGGCAGACGCTATCTCAACAAGAGCTAGAGAGGGAACTACTACTTTTTTTGTGCACACAACAAGCACAAAAAGCCCCTCACNGTACATGCACAGGCATCAGTAGCGACAGGGCAGACGCTATCTCAACAAGAGCTAGAGAGGGAACTACTACTTTTTTTGTGCACACAACAAGCACAAAAAGCCCCTCACTATCGCACACTGTCGCACACTATGAATGTACTTTTTTGATGATTGTCGCCGCATCCAATCTCACAAATGCTAAAGAGGATTTTTCTTTTTTCTTTTTTTATTACGTGTTGTTGTTTTTGCAAAAACGATTAGATTTAGTGTAGTGATGCG
>NW_016207309.1:0-2069 GCF_001687245.7 Rhagoletis zephyria
GCAGAGCATTACTGCTTCCCTGAAGCTACATTACCGCTTTATATGCTTGGTCGAAAATCTCTATCTCATATCAGGCTTATGAAGAGCTTAGTTGACTTGGTTGGCACCATATAAACCAAATGAGCACACTGAGCTCGATAAATGCGCATCTAGTAACAAAAGGTAATCCTTGCCTTCTCTAACTCGATCCCAACTTCAAACCTGGTCTCCTGATCTCCCCCATTTAAACATTTCACCTTTCTGGAAGCTACAATATAAGCAAGGGTGTTTTTACCGATTTCAAAGAGTTTCGATAATGTGAGAAATTACTAAATAAAATAATTGAACCGAATTTTATGGAAATTGATAAAGATTTTTGTTTTAAGTATGTTACCGCATAACTTTCGACCACGTTTACCGATTTCTATGATTCTTTTCTTAGAGGAAAGGTGTTACGCCACAGGTGATCCCATAATAATTTGATTTAAATCCGATCCTTGGATCATGAAGAAATTAACGATAGTCTTAAATTTTTATATGAGAATTGAAGTCGGTTTTATTTTTTTGCTTAAAAATTAATAAATTAGCCTGAATTTAGTTAAGCATCATTATTTACGGATTTTCTCAATTTTCGTATTTCTGTAGCTTACGTTATATTAGAAATTGGCGTTCTTATTGTACGATTTCGAAAATTTTCAACAGGTTTTTAATGAGACCCTAAGCAATATTCAAACCGAATTCAGTGGGGTTGGAGAAGCGGCTACTAAGATACAGCATGTCCACATAAGTGGGCGGCGACATGCCCGTTTTACAAACAATTGATAGCTATTTTATTTTGTACCACAGTTTACTTCACATTCCAACTTCACCTATTAGGATCATAGTTTTTGTGTTTTTCAAAACTACCGCTATATGAAAGTGGGCGTGGTTACCGTTCGATTTCGCCCATTTACAATACCAACCTACCTTAGATAAAGGGCAACTTATGTACCAAATTTGGGTGAAATATGTCATTTTTACTCGAGTTGACGTGTGCACGGACAGACAGGAGGACATACAGACTTGGCTTTTTCGATTTCTGTTTTCATTCTGAGCATTTTGTTTATATATTTTATATTATAAATTTAGGCCATGTGGGTAAAAAATTTAATAAATTCGACAAAGTTTGACTGAGATACTGAAAGATGACATTATGAATTCCTTCCATAGTACAAAGCTTTTCGTGCAACACAACTCATGTTAACTATTATCTGTTATTAGACTACCGTCTAATCTTGAGTGATTGGCGTCAAATGAGTCTAAGTTTGACCGAAATCGAGGGCAGACAACCTCCAGAATTTTAACGGTAATGAAAAAAAGGGGAAATCAATAACTGGGACTGAACTGGTTGAACCCCAATCCTAAATGTTGTCAATCTGCATCCTGCTTTAAGCTATATCGTCTGACGCCCACGTTATGATACATATTTAAATTACCGAATTCCCTTTGGCCAAGTCCTTCTCCGGGAAAAACTCTTTACTCCACTCCAACGAAATTTGTGTTTCTTCGTAAAGTATTTAAAATATTTGCAGTGATATGCCAACATATGCTACCAGTGGTAGGTTTTCTTTCTGTAGGTTAATATGTTGCTTTAAGGCCTTTTATCGTAGAATTGACAGCGAATAAATTGCTTCTGCAATTATATATNGCTTAAGGCCTTATGCATTTTAAAGTAGTTGAAATCAAATGCAGAGTCGGCTAATTGACTGCTTCCTAAGACATCGCCATGTTAAAGTCAACAGTTCGTTCCAAGGAAGAAAATCAGATATTGAATTAGTTGTGGTGGGTGGTTGGGCATCAATATTCAAGCTAGTTTCTTTCCGCGCTGGGTTAATATAAAGGTGTGTGTATTAGTGTATGTACTTAATTCCAAATGTGTGCAGCCGAAATTGCCCTTGATTAAAGGATTAATTCAGAAGTTTGTGCTTCGGCGAAAGCTGGTTGGATATTTTGTTGTTGGTTGTTCAGGTCACCGCTTTGCCGCAGCCGCAGCCGCAGCCGCAAAATACGCGGATGTTGACGCTATCTGTCGTTAATTGCGGCTCATCATT
>NW_016207310.1:0-569 GCF_001687245.7 Rhagoletis zephyria
AAGAAAAGGTGTTACTCCATGTTACAGTTTTGCTCGTCACTGTATGTGATCATAAGTGGGCGGTGCCACACCCATTTTACAAAATTTTTCCATAAACGCATTTCTTGGTAAAGAATTGTTGCAAGCATCAATTTTGAATAAATTTGCTTTAATATTTCCTGATTTATCGAAGATTTTGTATTTATCTAAATTACCGTTATATGGGATATGGGCGTGGTTATTGTCCGATTTTTTTTAATTTTCGGCCATTTAGTATGCTGTACCAAGGCCAACAACTGTGCCAAGTTTGGAAGAAATTGGTGCAGCGGTTACCAAGATATACACATGTAACCATAAGTGGGTACGCCCATTTTCCAAAAGTTTATAATATTCTTATTATTTGTCAAAAAATTGTTGTGAATATCAATTTTGAGTGAATAATCTTCAGTAATTACTAAAATATCGCAGTTTTCGTATTGCCGAAAATTACCGTTATATGGTATGTGGGCGTGGTTATTGTCCGATTTTTTAAATTTTCGGCCATTTAGTATGCTGTATCAAGGTCAACAACTGTGCCAGGTTTGGAAGAA
>NW_016207310.1:816-2069 GCF_001687245.7 Rhagoletis zephyria
AAGGCGACCAACTGTGCCAGGTTTGGAAGAAATTGGTGCAGCGGTTACCAAGATATACACATGTAACCATAAGTGGGCGTGGCTACGCCCATTTTCCAAAAATTTATAATATTCTTATTTTTCGTCTAAAAATTATTGTAAATGTCAATTTTGAGTGAATTATCTTCAGTAGTTACTAAA
The DNA here is from genome assembly GCF_001687245.7 of Rhagoletis zephyria. NCBI lineage: Eukaryota > Metazoa > Arthropoda > Insecta > Diptera > Tephritidae > Rhagoletis > Rhagoletis zephyria. The sequence continues at coordinate 997 of NW_016207310.1, forward strand.
ATATCGCAGTTTTCGTATTTCTGGAAATTACCGTTATATGGGAAGAGGGTGTGGTTACAGTCCGATTTCGCCCATTTTCAATACCAACCTACCTTGGATTAAGGGAAACCTACATACCAAATTTCGTTGAGATATCTCAATTTTTGCTCGAGTTATCGTGTACACGGACGGACGGACAGACGGACAGACGGACGGACAGACAGACATGGCTTAATCGACTTCTCTTTTCATTCTGAGCATTTATGTATACATTTGTCTATATCTATCTCGATTCGTTTTGGCTGTTACAAACAACCGTTATGTGAACAAAATTAATATACCCTTGTGCACAAGTGCGCTCGGGTATAAAAAGAAAAAAATGGTACGTGTCACAGATTTGAACCCATGACCAGAGTTGCCGCGTCCAAAAAATAAAATTTACCAAAATCGTTAAAAAAATTTACGAAATCCCGTAAAACTTAAGCAACTTATTTAATTAATTTTGGCATTTCTTACATAGCTTGGTAAATTGGTTATGGAATTAAAAAATAAGCAAGTAAGTAAGTGAAGACAATCTATGGTCCAATTTCAGATGGCCTACTTACATAAGTAGAGATTGTCGATTAACTTCCACTATTCATTTTCAGATCATATATTTAATCTGCACTTAAATGGTCAATATTGGCTATTCAAATATGAGATATGCAACCCTCTGTTTATACCAAACAACCATGATTGATTGGTAGGTTGTTTAATCAATCCCACCAACAAACAATCAGCTGTTCAGCACAAAATGTAAACAAACAAGTAAATTCAAATACAATTTCAAGGAAGAATCAGCAGTGCTGCCAATTGTTTGGCATATTTTACCAATGGTGATCTGAAATCCTAAGAAAGCTTAATGACATTAAAACAGCCACACAATTTAACTTAGAGAAAAATGTCCTTTTTGAATATTTTAATAAAAAATTAGCAAAACGAAGAAAAATTTAACATTTTAACAGGCAGGAAAAAGTTAATCAATTCTGCTTAAATTTAAGCAAAACGGCAACGCTGCCCAGGTTAACAAGTTGGCACATCACACGCATCCATTC
>NW_016207311.1:0-2069 GCF_001687245.7 Rhagoletis zephyria
GCCATTTTAGCGCGACTAGATTTCGCTTATGCTGACCAAAGGCCGGCTCATATTATTGAGTATTGAGTATAAATAAGACGATTATGACATACGGATCAGACAGTGTAGTGACTAAAGAGTTAAATGCTAAAAATTGTCGCGACGCTTTACGTATATTCATTACGGGACTAAACGGTAATTTATCAAATATTTTATTTTCAATTTCACCAAGTGATTTATCGAAAGCTCTTGCAAAAGCACAGGAATTGGAATCGAACTATATGCGAGCAACCTTCGCACTACAATTTGGGAAACATGATGAATTTACCGACAATGAAATTTCCGCAACACGATCTAAGGAATACTTGGGGTCAATTGGACAGAACGCTCTCCAAGTGGCATGGCTTTTGCGATCGTTTCATGACAGCCGTTCATGGCAACAGCCAAATATCACCCGCATACATGTTCTCCTATTTAAAGAAATCATTTGTTGGCAGAGCTGCGCCAACGTTGGATGAATGACAGCTCACGGACAGAAACTACAGCGAGGCTTGAGAAAGACTGAACCAGATTTATAACAAAACCTACCAGATATGCCGTGAGTATATACGGCAGGTGGAAAGATTGCCGGTGCTTCAACCGCCAGTGCGGGCAAACGATTTGCAGAGAATGGCTAATGTGACCTATGCGGCTATACGGCAGCTGGCAGCGTTAAAGATACCGGTTCATTCTTCGGATATGATGCTCGTGCACATGCTACATGTCAGATTGGACACGGAAACGTCTAGGCAATGGGAGTTACACCGCTCTTCTGAATTCCCAAAGCCGGAAGAAATATTGACATTTATAGAGAAATAAGGGGCTGCTGTTGGCAATACTTCAGTGAATCGTCAGGTCGGGCGATCTGCAGCAATGGTGCCTTGAAGGTCATGTCGTTCGCCAGCGGAAAGAAAATAAGCGGAAAGGACAGTGGAAAGATAGGAAGAAGTGAAGAAGCTGCCATGCGAGGCATGTGAACTGACCATCCGGTCTGGGAATGTCCGGAATTTAGTAACTTAAATGCAACTGCTAGGAAAGATTTCGTGGAAAGACGGCGCTTATGGCCGAATTGTTTAAAGCGTGGACATAATGCAGACAATTGCTATTTGGGGCCTTGCATCCGTTGTCCTGGCAGTCCAAGGCATACCAGCTTCGTATGTCCAAGGCTGATAAAAGAGGAAAGAGTCTACACTGTACGTTCCAAGGTGCACAAGCTCAGCAGCAAGCCGAGGCAAAAGATGGATTGACCAAGGGGTCATAAGAGGAAGAGATCAGAGTCTCCTCATCACCGGGAAGAATTTATGCAATATAAGAATGTAGCTTGTAAGGAAAGCAAAATAATAAATAACTTTTCTCAGCCATCAGGCGACCAGTATATAGTATATAGTATTAGTGCGATCTGAAACAAGTAGATTCCCTATTTTATAACAAAATGAAGGTATTTATTGTAGAGTCTATGAGCCCAAAATCTGGTGTGGATGTGACACATTATCTAAATGATCAAGAGAGATTTGATTGTTTTTGGTTAACCACCCGACAAAATGCTAGTAAAGTTCTGAGGCCAAAACTGTTGATGTGAGGGGGAGATTAAACCATCGGCTGCTCCAACATTTAAAAAGCGATAATTGTGTTGAATCAGAGACAACGCTGGTATACGATCTAACTTCTCACTCATAATTATTTTTAAAGGGATCCTCCAACTACAATAAACAATACAACTACAATAAATATAATTTGATTCCACTGAGCAGTTTGGTAATGACAATGAGGTTAACGGAAGATAACAAGTAGGTACTTAATAGTTGAAGCCACAGGGACGGAACTTTCCTTTGCGGCTTAAGTCATAGAAGGGGGTATGTTCATCAGAGAAAGAGACAATTTTCCATAGCTTAACTGGATACCTATTTTCGATAACACCCAACACAGCCGTAGAAGATTTATTTTCATCGGCCAACCAGTAGAAAAGGCACAACAGGATACCTAGGGACACCCGCTTCCTCAAGATTGTTTCTAACCACACTTATATTCATCCTAATCCTCCGCCTCCTTTA
>NW_016207312.1:0-2069 GCF_001687245.7 Rhagoletis zephyria
CGCACTGTGCTAAGTTCGCCTTGTTAATTCTTGTTGCTTATTTCCACAACAGCAACAGCAACAGTTTTCATTAAAAAACGGCCTCAAGCTCAATAAAAATTGTATAAAATAATAAGAATGGTTACAATAATAATTTATTTAATTAATACTTTATTAAAACACAAATTTGAAGTGCAAATACATTTGTAAAACTGTTTATCACAAAATGTTATTAATTGTTTGCAAGAATACTATAGTTTTCATGCATTTTGAGAACAAGTAATCGAATATGTATACTTACATATGTATAACATGTACTTATGGCGGCCGCTGTAGCAGAGTGATTACATGTGCGTACTTATACTCCATAGGACCATGGTTAAATCCCTGGTCAGATCATAACCCAAAATAGCAGTCGTCCTTCGGCACGCAATGGCAAACCTTCGAGTATATTCCTGCCTTGAAAACTCTTCTTATAAAATCATTTGGTGTTCGGTGTGAGCCTTAAATATGTACATAGGTGTTTCCATTTGTGCCTCAAGTTTGATCAGAAGCTCTGCAAAATACTTAGAAAAATATTTTAGCACCAAATATTTATTTGCAATGGCAATCTCCTTTTTTCACATTTTGAGTACACAAATTTTAACCCTGATACAACAAATAGTTTAAGTACTGAATGATTATAACAAATTGCATTCACATAAACGTACAATCATATATGATTGAGTTTTTTTTTGCATTCACATTCTCTATGTGAATGGGTGTCAACCATTTCATAACACACTACATATTTTGTGTTTACAATTTGTAACCCATGTTAAGAGTGGTTGTTAAATTTTTTAAATCAAACAATCACATGTTTCAAACGAATAAAATGAGAATGCACACTCAATTGATTGAATCATTACACAGCTCTGCTAGGAATAGGATAATTAGAGTGAGGATTAGGATTAGGACTGAATCAGGGATAAGATCAGGATTAAAATTATGTCTCGGATTAGGATTCGGGTTGCGATTATGATTACGAATAGGATTAGGATAAGGATTATGATTAAGAGTGAGGTTTAGTGGGAAAGTACTAGAACGGTCAATGAACTTTGAAACAAAAAAATTTTATCCTCGAGACAAAAACATGCAAAAAAGCCTCCCCTACGTTTGGCAAAAAAAAACTTAAATGAAATTGTCTTGCAAAAATACCTAAGAATCGAAGCTGTAGGGCGATTTTTTTTTCTGATACAGTCTAATGTACATATACACGTACGAATGTGGAAAGCTAGTTAAATATTTTATACTTAGTTTTAGTGTCAAATTACTCAACTTTTTTTTTTGGCTCGGTATCATTTAAAAAGCCATCAACGCATCATTAGATACATGTGTATATACATACACACATATGTACATTTGCTTGTACATACATGCTTATGATGTAGTAGGTAATATTTTTGTGATTACGAAAATTTTGCCCTACCCTTCCTAAATATTCGAAACGCACGCTTGCATGCGGTTTACCTACTTGCCTCGGGCACTGTGGTGGTGATTTCGCGAAGTGTTCTAAAGCATATCGAGGGTGGATAATGTAAAATATCTGCTTTGCTAATAATTAGCCTGATACTTTGATAAATCTAATATATGTATGTATGTAAGCGTAAACGTTAATGTGAGATAACTAATTTGATACGAGGGTGATATTTTGCGGTTCGCCTTTTATTTTGGCTGGATATTTGCGATCGGCCGGATAAGCTTACTTTTTACACACATACATAGATACATACGTACATGTGTTACGTAATCGAATACTGATATTGGTTTTGTGATAAAAGTTTTAGAGCTTAGCATTAAGGTAAGAATTCACAGATGTTTAAACAATAAGTAAAGCATTAATTACCCACTGATGGCATAGCATTAGTGCGAGTGTGTATTACATTCGAACTTCAAACTTGTGGTAATTAAGCTGGCAACTTCTACCGAATATTTTACAGAATTTTAAAGCTAAAATTAAAATATTTATGTTTCTATTGTAATAAGCTGAGCGCCAAACGTGAAACTTTTGGAATAAATATTTTTTCCCATGCTGCCTATTTTTTTCTTTT
>NW_016207313.1:0-2069 GCF_001687245.7 Rhagoletis zephyria
TAGTCAAATGGTCATGCATTCACACTATGACAAGCAATCAGCCAGTCAGTCAGTCAGCCAGTCAGCCAGTCAGCCAGTCAGTCAGAGAGACAAACGGTGCGATGCAGCCGTTTGCCGCCTTTCAATTCGATACGCACGCAAGCAAACAAAAAGGTGTTTATTACTTTTGAAATTCGTTCATAAATTTTTATCTGAAATTGGTAATTTGTATTCAAAGATGGATAACCTTTGGACAGACATACAGTCGTAATTTTCATATTACACAAAAGTGGTATTGTGTAAATAATAATAGAAATGTCAAAGAGAAAACGCAGTGCGGCACTCTTTAATGCATGCACACGCACATGGTGCTTACTTGTACTTGGCTACATACATACATACATTCATACATTCATCAATAATAATGACATTTTATACGCCTTACGTCGGTGGATGTTGTCGTTGAATTTCTGCTTATACATACCGTCGCCTGGGTAAAAGATTGTCGTATGTGACGCAGGTACGCATGACGCTTACGACAATCTTTTACCAAGGCGACGTTGTGTATATTTTTCATTGATAAGTTAAGTTTGTTGCTTAAGTCTTTTGATTTGCAAAGGATAGCACTGACCAATAGTGGTTTTGGTGTCGTGGAGCTTTAATTATAATTTAATTGAAGACTTTATACTGATTACACATACATATCTGTGGGCATTTGACAAATCGACTTAAGTCTATCTTTCAGAGGACAAAGAAAATAGCATATGTCGGCAAAGCTCTTTTTACGGTCAGATCAATCAATTTTATTTAAATTAAAACATGCAGTTGTGGAAAACAGAAACATTTTTAAAGGTTGTGAATAGAGCAGGGATCGAACCCTTAGAGCTTTTTCCTAACTTAAAACGTCGTTTAAGTTTTAGGGTACTAAATTACTAACCGGAAAATTTGCTGCTTTGGAACTAAAACGTGACAAAAATTTGCTATATATTTTTTAAGGTATTTGCAGGATTTTAGCAGCAATTGGAATTGACCCGATACATTCCAGTTTGTCGATAAATTTTCACTAATTTGACACATATCAATGAATTTCAAAAAAACTAAAATGCGATAACTCAATAAAATTCGATAACTCCACTAATTTCGATAAATATCAAGACCTCAATGAATTTGAATAACTCCAAAATGTATATATCTCAATATAAATAGATAGCCCCACAAACTTTTGTACCTCTATGAATTTCGATAACTCGGTTAATTGCTCCATATTTTTGCAAGCTGTCGGCAAATTTCTATAACTCATTACACTCTGGTAAACCCATAAAATGCTGATAGCTTGATAGACTTATATAACTTTGAAATTTCGATAACTCGATATATTTTGAAAATTCCAAAAACTTCGATTTCATAAATCAATAAATTTCAGTATATCAATAAATATCTATAACTCGATAAGTTCAAAGAGCTCGATGCATTAGGATAACTCGATAAATTTCGTTAACTCTTCAAATAATGGTATTTCAATAAATATCGATAACTTGATAAATTTCATTAACTGGTCAAATTTCGATAATCCCAAAAATTTTTATTGCTTGATAATTATCCGTAAATTTTGACAACTAAATAAACAATGATCAGTCTGAATAATTCGATTTCGATAACTATGAACTGCAGCAAGTATTTGTGATTCACTTTACATAATTTTTTTTTTTCACTTTACCAACTTAATTAATCGCAGTAATGCCATCGAAGGTCGCAAACGATTTATTTCATTATAAAGTTTTATTTTACGGCCATGGCAAAATAAATGTCTAATTAAATCTAACTAGTATTGTTAGTATAAATATACAAGTATATGTGCATATATGTAGCAACTGCTTTAGCGAAAATTAATTTTCCACTTAATTACTATTTGCTTAAAGCAAACAGTTAATGATTTAAATACTCCATAACCAAACGAGTGTTCCACAATCTTTATTCACGTTTATGCATTTGGTATTAAAGATGTATACATACTTCAAATTGGGTTAACATACCTGTTCGTTGGCTCGCTCCTCTTTAAACGTAACAAACTAAAAATTACGCGGCAACGT
>NW_016207314.1:0-2069 GCF_001687245.7 Rhagoletis zephyria
CGATTAAGCGGTGACTGTCTGTCCGTCCGTCCGACTGTGCACACGATAAGATAACTCGAGATATCTTAACGAAACTTGGTACAAGTACTTTTGAGCGTAGGACGGGTGGTATTGAATATGGGCAAAATCGGACAATAACCACGCCTACTTCCCATGTAACGGTAGTTTTCGGAAATACGAAAACTGCGATATTTAAGTAGCTACTGAAGCTAATTCACTCAAAATTGATACTTAACAATAACGCTTTCGCAAAAAATACGTTTATAACAAAGTTAGGGAAAATGGGCTTGGCATGGAACACTTATGATTACATATGGGCATATCCTGGGTTACGGACGCGACATTCGCATCCGTTTAACTAAGCTTAAAATAGGAAGGAAACTGTTGCAAGCACAAGGGAATGTGCAACAAAAATTTTTTGAAATATAAACAGTTAAGTACAAATAAACAAGTTGAAGTTTTTTTAACGCATGTAAAAATATTCCAATTTTAGCGATGTTTGGAGAAAAAATTATTTTCTTTGAATGTGGAAGTGAAGGTCAAAGGATATCTTTGGTTCGTAGAGTTATGGATTACGAGAAATATTTCTCACCTTTTTTTACCAGGTAAGTATAAGTAGTATGAGTACGGACGCGACAGATTTTTCCCTATAGATAAATACTGNCAAAAAAAAAATTAATTATAACGTCAAGTAATTTTTAATACAAGATATAATAGAATATGATTTTAAGAAAAAGTTGAGGTTACAAGATTTTAATGTGTTGCATTTTATTTTTTTTTTTTTTCTTCAACGAATAAGCTGTTCCAGCAAACCTCAATAAGATGTATGTATGTTGATATGTGAAAACCAATGCAAATTTTTAATCTCTACAATATTTAGAACATTTTTCCATAGCTTAGACTAGGTGTCGGCAACCTGCGGCTGGCGAACCGCATGTGGCTCTTTCGATGTAAAGGTGCGGCTCTACAGTTCGATTCGCAAAAATGAGTTATTTTGTTATCGAAACTCTCAGAAAATGTGCTGTCGATCCACAAATGAGTACCATCCAGGAAGATTTATACAAGCGCTGTAAAATACACGCAAATAAAGATGGACGCTCCAAAAAAGTTTAAAATATCGAAAATCCTCTGCAAAAAATGTCTGGAAGGCAATGGAATCGAGTTAAATAAAATCGTTTTCATAGCAGCTTTTGGCGCCAGAAGAATGGCAGGAATACATTTCGCTGCAAAATTCATCAAGAAATAGTTGAAGTCATCAACTTGGTGATTAAGTAGATAAGATTGTTACCAGCATCTTGGCAAAAGCACTCTTTCGTCCCCAGTTTAAATAATTCGTTGAATAAATATTCTAAACTACATCTGCACAATAAAGTGCGTCGGCTTTCTAGAGGAAATGTTTTCATGCTTCAGTGAAATAAAAACATTCCTAAGTAAAAAATGCTTTGGCCACCCCGAATTGGAATGGCTACAAAAATTCAACTTCATCATCATCAACTTCAGACATCAAACGCCACTAAATGAGCTAAATCTAAAACTATAAGGAAAGGCCCTGCTGGAAGAAGTTGTTTGTGTATTATTTAATTGAATTTCTCCCACGGTTACCCTGCCAACATTTTCTATCGCGGAAGTTACTAATTCGATTGCACATTTCTATAAAAATTATCGCCGATGATATCGCTAATTTTTCGGATTTTTATCCGCTCTCGAGAAGAAATGTTCCACCAAGACGTCAAGTCTTTATAAAACGAGAGCAATTAGGAACCCTTTCGTTAGGAATAAGAGTAACTTGTGCGATAAAGTTGGAAGAGTTAAAGAAGATTATTGGGTTGGTTAAATTTTTGATAAAACGTTGTATTGCATTTAATTTGGGACACCTTTGAGCTTGCAACCACAGCTACAGAGTTACGCCATTTTCATCAGCTCAAGCGCAACCATATTTTATAAAGTTCATATACATTTTAAAAAGCTGTTCCAAAACTTCATTGTAAAAAGGCAATCAAATAACGCATCTGTTAACATTAAAAAAAAAATTATTATTTGTTGTTTGTCAATGTTGTTGTGGCTTATAA
>NW_016207315.1:0-2069 GCF_001687245.7 Rhagoletis zephyria
GGTTTTGGACCACCGGATTGCATATACATATCATAACCGCACCCTCACTCACCTGTAGATGACATTCTTCCTAGTTCGCCGCACCCGAAAGTAGAACCATTGTTTCGATCGGCTCGTATACAAATCCGAACGTAAATACAGCTCATAGTAGGTTTGTGTAATCATCACCGCTTTCGCCAAATTGCCAGACTCGAATCGTGACTCAAACTCCAGACCATCATAATCGTCCGCGTTGTAGGGATGACAATTCATCAAGATCTTGGAACCGCCAACTGCTGAGCGACTAAACTGAAGTTCATACAATGAATCAGAATTGCCAATTTTATTATTGATATTTTGATTATCAATATTATTGTTGTTGGTTTGGCTTATCAAATCATAATTCACATTGTATGCTTCCTGCATTTGAGAATCATTTAAACTTGTGGAATTCGAGGTGAACTTGAAACCCTGATTATTGCATGCCAATATTTCTGCAGGTTGCATTATTGATTTTGAATTTTGCTCTTTTGATTTCGCTGCCGCCGTGGGGTGCATGTTCATGTTCGTTGTGGTTACCGTCTCACGCAATGTCTTACTACTGTCATCATCATCGTCTTCGCCACCGTCCAAAGTTCGTTCACAATAAAGTTCACTGCTCAAGCTACTACTACTACTACTACTACCACTACTACTAATGCTAGACTTATTCATACTAAAACCTATATCTCCAAAGGAGGTGCTAGTTACATCAGATTTACGTTCGGTTATTTTTACCGGTGCAATAGGTCGTGTGGGAAGATTGTCAGTGTTTGGCACAGAAGGTTTCCCTTTAATGGCAGTTAAGTCTTTGCCAAATTGACTTTTGATGTATGTAGGCGTCGCTGGCTGGAACTCGGGTGATTTGTTCGCCCAAATATCATCGATGTCGTCTTTAGCTTCTTCTTCAACTACTCTGTTCAATACTTCTCCGGTCGGTTTTACTTCAGTCACCTCATCGTCGTCGTTGTCCGCATCGTCATTGTCGTTGTCGTCATCTTCGTCGTATTCGTCGTTTGAATTGCTGGAGGAACGTCGTTCAATGGTGGCCAGCATTTTTGTGAACGAATTCTTCAGTTTTGACTTACGACGATCGGGCGTGCTGCGGTCGGGCGACGAACCACGTGACTCCGAAGAAGATATATCCGAATCGCTAGATGAATTTTGCGCTCTAGACTTCTTCTTCGATGTCTGAGTGTTTTGAAAAGCAATGGGGTGTTGAAGGAGATTGGTGCGGTTTTGTTTGATGGAAGTGGTCAACGAAGTATAAATAAAAACAAAAATAAAAAAGAAAATTGAAATTAATGTTATAAAACATAAATTATAATAACAGATAATTGAAACAATAAATACCTCTTAATCTACCATTATAAAAACATTAAATACATTCAAATCAAAAGCTTAATGTAACCCAAGGTTAAGAACAGAAGATGTGAAGATCATGGACAGCAGCTTATTGACTATGGCTAAGTTCAGCTTGCTACCCGGTACTGAACCAAATCGGTCTAGTAATGTAACGGGCAGATAAATTTTAAAAGCTGATTAATTGGTTTCATTCCCCTTAGTTTTCTTTTAGTTTACTTCATCTAATTTCATTTATAATTTTATTCCATTTTATATTATTTTATATATTTTTTTTCTTTTAATTCATTTTAACTTGGTTTTGTTTAATTTTTATTTATTTAATTTAATTTTATTTAAAGTAATTTGTTTACATTACGCTTTATTCATTCTCCCCCACCAGTATAACCTATTTTACATATTATTCAATACCAATTCATGCCATGGTCTTTTATTATATCTGAGTTCGTTTAATTTTCTTTTGATTCATTTATTTTATTTTCTACAATACCACAGTGACGTTTCTGAACTTGGAGGATCATCAAAGAGTCGCAGGTAACGCCCAATATCCCAGCTGCTCATTACCTCCCCCGAAAACTTTTGCTTTCTATAAAGTTGTAGGAAGTGAATACCAAGCATGTCACCTTTGCATTGTAGACAAGACAAGACAAACACATGAAATCATCTAATGACATGCCAACAGTTCGAAG
>NW_016207316.1:0-2069 GCF_001687245.7 Rhagoletis zephyria
TTTGGTATAATGGGAATTTCACTTGCCTTTTTGTCTTATTTGACGTTCCATGATTTTTTTTTTTGCGCTCCGCTTTACTGTTGGCGTCTTGTTTACCATTTCATGCCGTTGCTTTTTTAGTTTTTGTTTTGTTTTTCTGCTATTTCGCCCAAAATTTCTGAAGTAAAGAGATTACATTGCCTAAAATTTGGTTCGCCTGCTGTCAGAAGCTTTATGTCCTTATACCGAGATTTAGGCATAGTTCTAGGCGATTGGGCTCACATGCACACGCTCATAACAAAGTGATATAATCTTATAACCAAATGGGAGGAGTTTGAACGCATGAGGATAATAAGGATTTTGAAATTTATTATCGAGTATAAATTTACAGCACATGAAGCTTTTATAGTTTTTGATTCATATGTTTATATACATACTTGCATACATATGTATGTACATACATATTTTTATATGTGTATTTGTGTATTGATGCCCTTTTTGATAGTTTGTTAAATTGTCTCTTTTTCTGTAATTTATTTGAGTAACTTAGCAATACATTTTAGTAGAATGTCTCGAAATCAACGCAGCTTTATACTGTTTTCTACTCGAATTAATTTGGCAAGTTTAAACTTTAGACATTCGAATGGATGAGTTGTATTCTATTTACTTAGAATTTGTCTAGAAAGTATAATGAATAATAGGTACAGATAAGTATGGAGTATCACTTTTTAATAAAAAGCAGACACATTTTAAAAATTATATTATATATATAGTTATGATTTCTGAAACGCCAGGAAAAATTAATTTAAAAAATCCAAAAATTCAGAATTTGCTCCTATGTACATAAAAACAAACAGTCAAGCCGATTTTCCAAAAAAAAACTTATTTTCATCTTACTTCGATGCATCTTTGATTAATAAATGCCAACTTTTAGACCACCCTTCTATGTTAATCAAGGATTATATTTATACCAAAGAAAATAACAAACAAATATTTAACTTTTCTTAAGACAATGAAATGGCTATAAAAATAAATTAATGAGGCGAAGAATTGATAATGTTTTATGATTGGCCAGTCATCTAACCAGGCTTAAGCAGGTCACCCAAATTACCAAATAGCCGATAAAAATAGCCAAAGTATTTATGCATCAAAGGCATAGATCAGAAGTTAATAGCCATGTGAGTAAAGAATTTAATAGGAACAAAAGAAAAATGTTTTACAACGCATTGAGAAGCGTTGAAAAAGCAGTCAAGCAGATTAACACAATTATGTCAGCAGAAATGTTGAAAAGGGTGGAAAACGGCGGTCAGGCAGTATATTAAGTGAAAAAAATTATAATGGGCCAAAAATAAGGGCAGTAGCAAACATGAAAACAATAAGATACGGAGACATTAAAATATAGCAAAGAGCGTTAAAAACAAAAGCCGTAAGCAGCAGAAGCAAAAGCAGCTGTTATCCTACAAGAAAAGACAGCAACAGCACCATTCATTCTCATTCTCATCATCAGCATCTAAATACATCATCATCGCTAACACAATTATTTTCCGCTGTGCATTTTATGACATTTTCGCACGATTTAGCACACACACAGAATTTAATTACTCGTAAACGGTGACAGTTACAAAAACAATATAAATGTGAATGGCAGCGTAAGGGAGTAGACAAAGCAAGCAAACAGCAAAATAATGTCAAAGTAACAACTGTTTTATCACTGTCATCTAACGCCCTTGAGGCAGGCGAGATTTTGAATTTGTGCTGCAACTAAATCAGTTGTAAGCTAAAGCTTATACCGTCTCTACAACTACTTTAATTTCCTTTACATTTCACAATTTACTCATTAAAAGTCCTTTTGGAGGAAATCATACATCACCTTCTTAAGCTTGAAAGCCTAGTAACGTTTTTCATTGCTCGAAACTGTCAAAGTAGGTATGTGCATTTTTCCAGAGGTGGAGGCTTTTTAACGGAGTTCAAGTAGAATTATGTTCTTGTTCAAGTAATTCTGCACATACTCTTTATATTGTATTCATGGGCACATTTGCCTTCGTCGTTCACCCATGGGTGCGTAGTCGAAAGATCTTTTAACTGCAGCA
>NW_016207317.1:0-2069 GCF_001687245.7 Rhagoletis zephyria
CAACAAAGTTTTTTCACTTGATAAGTTATAATCTCAAAAATACTAAATTGGTATTTTTAAATATTATCATTTAAATGATATCAAAAATACCTAAAAGTGCTGTCGTATTTGCTGATTGCGTAATTTAATCTCAAATTTATGTCTTAAAATGTTAAAACCCAAATTCTACTTTCAATGCAGCTAACTTGAAAAAAAAATAATAATTTTTTTCAACTTAAAATTTGCCACTCCTAAATTTTGCCGCCCTAGGCACCTAGGCCTATGTTGCCTTTACGGAAAATCCGCCACTGTATGTTTGTGTATTTATTGAGCGTGTGCGTTAAAGTGCGTAAATTACGTACGCACACAGGGATTAGTAACAGCATTCCATTGCTATTAACATTTGTATTAAAAATATTATTATGCACTCTACATAATTATTGTCCGGCCAATGATATCTTACATGGGTTTGGCAGAAATTGTAAATAATGAAACTAAGTAGCCCGTCAACAGGGTTCTTTAAGTTCTTAAAGTTTTAATGGAGTACTTTGTTATGGAATTTTAGTGTTCATCTTTGGATTTCAAATAAATGCTGAGCTATTTATTAATTACAAACAAAATTAAAGGAATTTAAATAAAAGACTATATATGCCATTGCATACTTATGTACATTGCATACTTATGTACATATGTATAAACGACGATCCTATGTAAAATGGGATTTCGTAAACTTTAGTGAATTATAAAATGACAAAATTTAAAACATATTAATTTGACGTCTACCAAATTATTTCACCTAATTCAGAGACACTTTATCATGCAAAACTTGGACCAATATTCTCGGCATCGTTAATAGATACTTGTTGTTGTTGTTGTAGCGGCTACGATAACCCCGCCCAGATCGGCTAGTATCTCAGTCGTTTGTTGTCAAGCTCAACTTACGTGGCACCCAAGAGTCGTGTGCAGCCCCTATATAGTCTGTCCGCAGTGACTGAGGCGTTAGCTGAGTGGGGTATTGTGGGCATGCGAAGAGATGTTTCGAGTCGTAGGGTGTCTCTGCGAATGCCGGACACGCATTGGGCCAAAAATGCATCTAGTCTGCACAGGTATGAGTTCAACCTGCTGCAGTAGCCAGAGCGAAGTTGGCCTATTGTGGCCCGAGTCTCCCGAGGCAGACGAAGCTCCGTATCGTCCACGTCAGGTGGTTGTGTGCCCAGAATGGCATTCACTGGTCTGGAGTCTACGTAACTCGAGACCGACTCCCTATGAATACCGCACAGGGCCTGTCGATATGCTGTCGAGTTCAGAGATAGCATTTTGAGCCTCTGGACTTTGTCCGTCAGTTCGTATAGATGCCTTCTAACATGCCTTGGCGAGATATCTTCTGCAAGCAGGTGTCTGTTCGGGTGTCCACGTCTATGGCTCCCTACCTAGAATTGCTTGCAGACATCTGGCGAAATCAGAAGACATCCGGGCGATATCCGGAGTGCTGTGTTTTGGGTGATCTGCAGGTTCATACACTGTGTCCTACTGGTCGCCGGCGACCACACTGATGCTGCGTAATTTAGAACCGGCCAGCCAATTACCTTGTATGTTGTCAGCAACGTTTCTTTGTCATTGCCGCAGGTACTGCCGGCTAGCGACTTGAGAATCTTGTTGCGGCTATGTTCTTTGTTGACAATTGCGAATGTACTCGGGTTATTCACCGTCGGAATTGGTGTGTCATCAACGTAAATACCCAGCGGTAGTCTGACTCCCTTCGTCCAGAAGGTAAACAGAGTGGCTGAGGATTTCGTAGAAGAGATGGTAAGGCTTCTAACAGTGCAAAAGCGAGAACAGTCGGAGAGGTAACCGTTTACTTTCGAGCATCAATTCCATTCCCAGACGCCATTATCGAACAATCGTCGCATAAGAGACAATCGATACTCCCTCTGGTGGTTGAGGGCGCTTGGAAATATAGTAGTTATACAGTAATGGGGAAAAGACATCACCCTGTGGAATCCCCTGTTCTATTTTTCTAAGTTTGCTCGATTTGTCTCTTAACATTACTGACGACTGTTTGAGTCTCTGTGGGGGAGAGGAGGCCTCTA
>NW_016207318.1:0-2069 GCF_001687245.7 Rhagoletis zephyria
CTCAGGTAAAAGGGATTTTGCATTTTTTCCCTGCAAGTTATAAACTATACTGATTTTTTTGCGAATACTAGCATATCCCTTAATAGAGTTTTCTCCTAAGCTGTCTAAGCTTATAACATCTACCACCTGCAAAAATTCGTTTCCGACATGCAGTGATTCTCGTTTTAAGTTGGCAGTTATGATTCTCAATCGGGTCCAACGCTCACGGCCTAAGTGCGCCTCTTGACAAAGGGCAACCACCTTAACCTAACCTAGCCTAACCGGTCTAAGTTATCAAAGAAATGATATCCAGAAATTTGATGCATTTCCTTCGGAGTGTGTGGTACTCACATAGGAAGTGCAGGATGGATTATATCTGCTCCTCAACTGTACAGATTCTGCGGTAATAGTTAAGAGGAGATGCGAATATGGCGGCCATGTGGCCAATGGTCCAGTGTCCTGCTGGTATTCCTATGCTAACCCAAACGTTCGGCCTTGAGAGCAGTGGCCAGAGTGAGCATCATGCAGCGCATGTATGCAGATTAGTCCACCTGCCTTTGATAGTTGCTCTGGTCCCCTCCTTTATGGACAGACAGGATGCAGACATGAAATGCAAGGGAGGTTATATGTCTAAACCACTTTCCTCAAACCTATTTTAAATCTCTTTCTCCAGTTCTCTTGGTTCGTTACCTCGTTTCTGATCTCTTAAAGCGGCTTCTAAAGCAGAAACTTCTTCTCCTCTGCTTCCAAATAACAGAGCTATTGAAAGTTCTTCCAATGCATCTGCCAAAGGTAAGGCCCTGCCTAGAAGTGTTGATTAATAATAGCTCCTTATTTTACCGCCAAATTTTAGGACGGAGGTAACATAGTTGGATATGTCTTTCTGGAAGAATTTATCATTGCAATTCAATTACTCTTCCATCTTGGCTGCTTGAATTTCCAAATATCAGTCTCATTAGTCACACACTTCCAGGTACAAAAAGTGATAAGGATAAGTGGAAAGTTCACTTTCTATAAGATTTTATTAAGTTTTTCTCAGAGTACTAAACAGATGATAATTAATAATAAAAAAGTACCATTAAAAAACGCCACCAAGCTAGACCAAAAACTTCGAGGCTAAAGCAAAAATATAGTTGCTAAATCCACTTTACCTTACCTTATGCTTACTATAAAGCAACCACATATTTGATCTTTATATATTCCAATAATCTTTACTTCATGAGACGTTCACTTAAGAATATTTCATGTTTAGGGAACAATCTTCTCGCAATTTTCCTGCTCTCTACAATTCTAAAAAATTTTATCTAGAAAATTGAATTGATCCTTGATGAGACCTGTTATTCTTTCAGATGCCTATTATAATTTGGTGCTAGCAGCAATGTTGCACAACATTTTAACCGCAGCATGTTCAAAATGTGTACCAGTCTCAGCGCTCATTTACTGCTTCTTACAGTTTGTGTATTTTTGCGCAATACAGTCATGATATATGTTTTCATTAGTGAAAATCAGCTGAAACGTAATTGGCATTTTGTCATCTAACCAATATTCACTGACTGAATAGCTGTCAGTCTGCAATTTATTAATACATTTTACAAATATTCGTACGCAATAAAAATTTCAGAAATGTAAAAATGATTGAGTAAATTTTAATTGTCTACAATTGAAATGAGCTTGGCAAATGGATAGAATAAAGTGATCTGAATAAATTATTGAAATATCGGCATATTTTAATACGGGGTAATTGCAAAGCAAATGTCATTTATAGGAGGGAAAAATATGTGCATTTGTACCCATGTAACTGACAGAGAAATTAAACTCGCAGATATTTTCAACAATCGAAATACAAATGTACCTACTTACATAACGATGGTCCTCTGTAATAACGACATAACTCGAAAACTTTGATAAGGTTTAATTCAAAAAGTTAAATCGATTATTACAAAATGGGTATCACCGAAAGGAATTTTAAAAGTAAATATTTCTTAACTAAATGTAGCGGGGTTTCCACCTGTTTACAAAATTTAATTCAATTTGAATTAAGGGAACTAGGTAATGGAAATAAGTTTCAGCAAATGAGCGCCAGACGAAAG
>NW_016207319.1:0-2069 GCF_001687245.7 Rhagoletis zephyria
TTTTTGAGTGAATTAAGTGAATTTAGGCCTTCAGTGAAGGTTTTCCACATGCCAGTGTGTATGTATATAAATAGATATGTAGTACTTCACAAGCGATTGTATGTATGTATGTATAGTATATATTTATTGTATCACTGCCAAATGTGTACACTCACTGCTTCAACGCCTCNGTAGTACTTCACAAGCGATTGTATGTATGTATGTATAGTATATATTTATTGTATCACTGCCAAATGTGTACACTCACTGCTTCAACGCCTCAACTTTTATTATATACAAAGGTACATATGTACGTAAGGTATATTAAAATGTCATTTGACAGAGCACATTTAAAATTCATTGTAAACTGGTTTGAGATCGTTAATATAGAAATCATTTTATACACTGAGAAAAAGGATTAGGACAACTAAAGATATTTAGTTCCCGAATTTTGACAATATTTGGCAACTATGTCCAAGGATTGGGAACTATTACCATGGGTTGGTAATTATAACTAAATATATTAAAGCTTCTAATATTCATCTAGGTTCTACCAAATCCTTAACTTAGTTGAAGGGTTTGGTAAATACTAATAAATATTTTTTTGAAGCATATTTCTACAAATTCCATTCAACTTAACGTATGGTTCATAAAAGGATGTCATTAAGCTCTGCTAATACAGACAAGCTTTCTTTTCAACACATGGTTTAGTCATAGTTACCAAATCTTAGTTGAGGCAACCACGATTTGGTTTGAGAGCGGAAAATATTCATGCTTGTGAGCCACCCCTAAATAATGCTCAGCGCTCTCTGAGCGTTTGTGTGTTTCACATATGAAGCGCGCCAGCTGAGCAATGCACACAGTCCCACTTATTGAATCGTTTGAATGCAGTAGTATGCCGAACATTGCATAAAAACGATTCAATGAATGAGACTGTGTGCGTTGAAATCATTCCTCCGCCACCGCTCTTCGTATATGGGTGAAACACGCGTGTGGTCACAGAGCGCTCAGTAAGCTATGGCATGGCGATCACTGCGCTAGGTAGAGAAAGGAAAGTGTATGCTATCACGATTGAGAGAAAAAGAGATTGCGCCAATAGCGGTACCGCTAATCCGCACTTTGTGATTTTGACAGAATCAGCTGTGTGCGTGATGTCATCTTGGTGCAATTGTTGATTGTGGGCATAAAAAAAAAAACCAAATAACAATTTTAATATTTGTGTGTTAATATTTCTGCGTTGTTTGAAACAATTATTAGACATTACAAAGCAAAATGAAGTGTGCAGTGGCAAAGTGTAATAGTGAAAACAAAAGGTAAGCGTGCGATATAAGTTTTTTTTTCGATTCCTATGGACGCAAACCTGGCGAAAAAGTGGAAGCCGTTCTGCTTNAAACCAAATAACAATTTTAATATTTGTGTGTTAATATTTCTGCGTGGTTTGAAACAATTATTAGACATTACAAAGCAAAATGAAGTGTGCAGTGGCAAAGTGTAATAGTGAAAACAAAAGGTAAGCGTGCGATATAAGTTTTTTTTTCGATTCCTATGGACGCAAACCTGGCGAAAAAGTGGAAGCCGTTCTGCTTGCGAGGAGATGCATTAAACACCAAATCGAGCTTTGTGCTATGTGTGTGAGCTATGAGCTTCTACATGGAACTATGTTGGCCCTTCCTTGGTGAATTGTAGTAGGTATATTTCCATGGTGAATGTAGACAGTTGCTGGTTTAGTTTGCTGGCAATGGCATGCATACAAAAGCAGTTTCTACAGTAAATAGATAAATGAACTTCACTACCTATTCATTTTTGTTAGTACCTGATTCTTTTTAGTGCTAGTATGAGGTAATGCACCAGTGGATAAGGTCGCCAGGCGCTAATTCAAGCGGCATCTTACCGCGCTGTTACGTACTTCATACAAAACAGTGCCCAAATTATTATATGTACATTTCAAAGTTCAGCTCAAATTATGTTTTACTTACATAGAATATTTGTTTTCAAAGAAGCCACACTCATGCACCCTCTCGGAAATGGTACAAAAGTCATGAAATCAAAGCTGTGGAGTCAACAGCTGTGGAGTTTATGGTGGTTGGCTA
>NW_016207320.1:0-2069 GCF_001687245.7 Rhagoletis zephyria
GAACATGTACTCGTAAATGCCAACAAGCAAGCAAGTAAGCATACACTTAGCGCCACATGCATAGTTCTGCACTTATTTTTCTTACTTTTGCACTTATTGTGTATTATGCATTAGTATTTGCGCCATGGATGTAAGTAAGTATAGCGCAATAATGGCGCAGTCTGCGGCCACATGCGGCTGCTATGGCACACACACACACACATACACACATACACACTAACAAATGCTGCTTGTTTTCACTATTTGCCGCACTGGCAATAACTACACACATACTACAACTTTTCACTACTTTTTTGCTGCTTCATTTTTAGTAGTATTGTACTTTCTTTATTTTGTTTATTTTTTATAGTTTTCGTTATTTCATTTCGCTGGCATGTCTTGTCCGTTTTTTGCATTCGATGGAAAATCAAAATGAGAATCCCTAATGTCATGTTGATGATAAGTGGAATACTGTTGTGGCGTGCAACAAAAAGGGGGAAAATAAAGAAAGAAAGTATGTAAGTAAAATAAACAAGAAAGCAAATTGCGGAAAGCTTTAAGTATACGATACGTGGCCGATGATAGCAACTACATGCACATGCTTTTGTAGATGTAAGTACATATGCAATGCATTTGCACTCTAGAGGCAACTAAGTATGTATGCATATATGTAGGAGGACATACGTAGAGAATTGAAATCTGTGTGGATTTTATATATAAATTTACTAACCGATTTGAAACACGTGTGGAACGTATGTGGATCATAAGTGGAAATTATGAGGAACACATGTGGAAGTTATTTAGAACATATGCATATATAACTCGGTGTTCGTTAACATTTTCCATTCGCAATCAACTTTTTAAATGCAACATACATATGTGGAACACATGCAAAACTAAACAATTTATTCATATTTTATCATTCCATCGAAATTATGTAAAATTTTTGGCATTTACTGTTTTGTGCCTATCAAATTGTTTATGTGGAACTTATGTGGAACGCATGCAAACCAGAGAACAATTTTCAGGTTGTTTCTTCGAGGTAATTTTTAGTATTTAATATCTGTCTCGTAACTTTTTATAAGTCAAAAGTTTTTGGGTAAGTAGTTTTCATTAAAAAGTTTCAGTTCGGCCTTTCTGACTAACTCATGAAGAGTGGCTTTATTTACGTGCAAAGTTCTTATTTAGCGGCTGCGGCCAAAGAAGAGGCTTCCAGAGCTCTAAGTATCTTTGTCGTTGAATAAAGGCCGAAAATTTCTAGGTGGAAAATCTTAATGTTTTTAAATGTGGAACCTATGTGGAACTTATTTTTCCTTTATTATTTTTATGTTCCTTATTAAATATTTAGCCAACTTCAGTGTGGAACTTATGTGGAACGTATGTGGTACTTGCATTTTTTCTCAATTTTTTCCCTTTTTTCAATATTCTGTAAAAACCTGGCAATTTTATTTCTCAACTTTGCTTTCTTTTATAGAAAAGATACCTCAATAAGATGATACGAATCGTTGCGAATGCGAATAGTGAACAATCATTGAAACACCACTATGAATTATGTCTTTATTTCGATTGGAGTAATTTCTTAACCGTTTATGTAAATATTTTGCAATTAGAAATAACTTCGCTCCATTGCAAAATATACAACTTTCACCACCAGCGTCTTAGTTATCTTTAATATTAATATTTTAGAATTTCCACTATTAATTTAAACTCAGATATGATGGAAAACTTGCTAAAATTTATTTCTTTCACACAACTCAATTTTCACTGCCTCTTATCATTATCAAAATAACTCTTTTTCACTCTATTATTTTACTCCCAAGCAATTTTATCAGAATACCCGCGCACAAATTTTAATTAAAAACTAATCTACCAGCAAATGAACTCAGCAAGTTCAACGCTACATTTGAATTATTCACAATGCAAGCAAAAAAATAAAAATAAATAAATAACTGCGAAAATACGCAAAATTCTGAAAATCATAATTTATTGCCGCCTTCAAGGCGCTCTACCAAGCATGCCACCAACAACTATCCATTATGCGCACACAGTAACCTCACAGCTACTCACTTTTTAACTGGCTATAGCGTAAA
>NW_016207321.1:0-2069 GCF_001687245.7 Rhagoletis zephyria
TTTAATAAAGTGTATAGATAATTTTTATGGCTATACTTCTTGCACGTTCCCAGCATGGGCAGAGTCCACACAGTAGCCAAACTGCAGAAGCCAGTGGAGGTGGCATGCTGCTGGATGATCCCTACCTATCTACTCGAGTTGCTTAGAACGGAGCTGTTTCACATTTCTTCTGAAGACCATTTGAATATTTATTAAGCTAAACTTATTAGAAAGAGGATTCCTATCCCTGGCGAGCGCATGCTCTTAAATCAGCAATCCTATTACATGGGCAAATCGTTGGAATCTGAACATCGAAGTCGACCTTCTTAAGTTTATGTTAGGTTATGTAGCCTTGAAAGAGAGCTGTGGCGGCAGAAGAATAAGTAGAGTTACCCTATAAAACGGACTGCTTCTGGTAATGCTGGAAAGCAGCTTCTGTTGGATGGTTTCTTACGCGGTTGTCATAACGCTTATCTTTAGAGAAAAGTTCATAGTCTCTCATTGGTCGGCATTCCGCTTATTGTCCCTGACGTTAAAATATTTAGGCTTGTTACTATACAGCAAGCTGTCATCAATACCAAACATGGAGGAAATGTTCAAGAAGGTGTCTGAGGCCTTTGACAAGCGTCATAGCCTCTCGCCGAAGGTTGTTCACTGGCTGCTGGTTCTCTATGATATTCCAGGCAAACCTACATCTGCCGGGCCGCTGTTATATACGAGGCATTAGCTTTAAGTAAATACGAATGTTTTAAAATTTCAAAACGCTTTGAGTTCATCTCGGCTTGATCCAGTCACTGAATAGTAACTTTGAGTCTAATTATATTCCTTCATGATGTTTTCTGAACAAAAAAAAAATGTTGGTCAGACCGCACCCTGGTTTCCAAGAGGCACCATAAAAAGTCAGGCAATGGGATGCTCACAAATGTAGTCCTAACTAGTCAAGGATGTGAACATATATTTTGATAGGTAGGTGGCAGAAAGTGCTCATGCTTCATTGATGATGCGCTTTAAAATTGTCGGGGAGCACCTGGTATACCTTTCACTGCATCAGAATATTTCGCTGCAAGCTCATTTGGCTCAGCTTGGCCACTCATCAATGACAGTGCATACCACATGCAATGGCAATTTTTTACTCCTCGGACAAGGGCACGCTTCAAAGAGTCATTCTTTTTATTAAATGACTAGCAAATAACGGCTGTGCTTCATTCAATGCACCTTAAAAGTATATTTATGTTGTTACTCCCTCTTAAAACTCTTATGGGTGCTAGTTAATACATATATGTTTTTTTCGAAGGTTTTTCGAAAGTAGTTACAGTACCGGCTTTCTCCAGACAATTTAATTAATAATTTATAAGTCGAGTGTAGGTACACTTTCTTCAAATGTTTACTGATTCAATATTTACCTTATCTCATAAATTTAAGTGAATTAAATTTTTCAAATAGGTGGCAGCACGCCACAAATATATTTTCGACTGTAAACTTTCCTAAAGCTCTTTTCTTTAATACCCGTGATGTAATGTTTAATTTTCTTATCAATTTAATTTAACTACGTTTTTCAAAAAAAGTGGCAACCTCCTTCAAAAGTATTTTCGACACTANATTTTCGGCTGTAAGCATTCTTAAACCTCATTCTTTTGACAACCATATTGCAATATTTACTTTATCTTATCAATTTACTTAAACTGAAATTTTCAAACAGGTGGCAACTCCCTAATTTTTCTTGTTCTATATTTTAAGTTAGAGCTTTATCAATACTTTTGTGGCGGCTGATATGAGCACGAGTGGTAATTTTGCTCTTTTTAGTATGTATTTTTTAGGTTTTTATTTAAATACAATTTAGCAATGAAATCTTGTTCTTTATGCAAAATTGAAGATAATGTGTGCCACCATTTAAAAACTATTGAGATTTGCTTATATATGTACGATAAACAAAAATTTATCGATAAGAATATCTGCTAATACATCAGTATACGTACATATTGAGCTTACAGCAATACACAGCACTTCTTAGCTTTCATCACATTTCTGTTTACACAGATCATTATGTTTGCAACTAATCTTCGTTTACTAAACCACTTTATTTAGTTTTT
>NW_016207322.1:0-2068 GCF_001687245.7 Rhagoletis zephyria
GCACAAGTGCGCTCGGGTATACACAACAACATTGTGGATATAAGAAAAATCACCAAGGGGTTTTTGAGTCGCTGTATTTGTCTATAATAAATCCAGTTGGAGTTTTTCAAATGATGAAATTTCGTTGTTGCCTGTCTTTCACCACTTTCGATTTTGGTTGAAAGAAACCTTCTTAAATACCATATCACTAGTTAAATAAAAAGTTCCTCAATGAAAACTTTTAATTTTCTATGGAAATAGAACAAAACTATAGTTTTTAATAAAAAAGCTAAAAAAAAGATATGGGTAGATTTTTTTCAGATTTGGTAAATTTTTTTCAAATGNATCTATAAGACAATTAAAAGACAATACTATTTTAAGCAACCGCCGCACAATGGTACCGTAGTAGGTCATTCGAAAAAAAAACAATTTGATGTGTCATTGTGATCCATATCTCATCTAATAAAGATTATATGACACCTCTCAATTTCAAAAAGGGTTTTTAAGGTTTCATTTCTTTTTTTTTTATTGGACAAATGGCTCTCCTATTAAAGGGTCAAGAACGAAGAAGAAAGAAAACGGAAAGTTTTTGAAGTCCTAACACCAGCTTTGGCATCAGGCGAAAATGTTAATACTGACCGTTTAAAAAATTGCATTTTCTACCTTTGGCGTAGGTTTTTGAAATATTGGACGCAAGTTAATAGATCAAAATCCCCATTTATCGTCAAATACTGCGACTGGTTGAATGAAATTGAAAATTGCACTCTTTTAACAGTTGCAAAGACAACACCTCTTCTGTACAATTCAGCGCTTGGTCCTCATAAGTAAAGTTGGGAAGGCTTATACCGCGGTAATTGGCGCGGATACCAAGATCTCATTTCTTCAAAATTGTTTGAGATGCCATTCAGCTGGCATTTACTCATTGGGCAAAATTGTGCTTAACAGCTGATATATCGTCAGCTGAGTGGAACATCGCCCTATCTCAGATGCCATTTCTCAATATTAATTCAATATATTGGCGGTTGAAATAGGGCATTTTTTAACTATCTGCTGATATAGGGAGTTTTCGAATCGACCGCCGAGACACCCAACCGGCCTGTTATAGCTGTACTATATTTCCGATGGCTCCAGTGGCTGTACTGTTCTTGAGCCTCGACTTGGTCTAGTGGAAGTTCTTGAGTTTCATCCACGTACATTGGACTGGACTCTTCTTCATCAAACGCGTTCAGAATGACTGACCCAAATTCCCCCCTTCGCGATCTTCGAACTGCGTAACTACCGCATCATTTTCCGATAGAAATTTGGAACAGCATTCCTTTCCGCCAAAATTTCAATCTCTGTGCACTAATATATTACTGCCTCTCGTTTCGTCCTGTTGTCAATAGATATCCCCTTCCTCCTATTGTTAATTAGGTATCGTTCGGTCATCGCTCGAATCGCCATTGGCTGTTGGGTGACTGTGATCACAAGTACGAAAAACAAATAAAAATCATACAGTGAAAATATCATGTTTGGTCTTGTTTTAACTTTTTTATAAATCTTTTATTCAAATTGTTCTGATTTTTTCGGATTTGGGTAGTGCTCTTGCTGACGTAGCCGTGTGTTTAGATGTATCTACGGCTACTCGGTCTGTCCATTATTTCATTTCGAACAGCCTGCCTGCTTTGTTGGAGCTTCTCTCGCTAAGGCTGAATCCGTGCGTTAAATTTGCCAAGCATACTTTTAGCATCGTCGTAGTTTTTGCGTACACCATAATTTCATTGGTTCAGTATACAGAATGCAACTGCGGATGGAGCCTGGCTCTGCGTTTAAAGAGTCTGAACCGTAAGGTACATATGTACACCAAATGAAATGGAAAGTTTTGATTGAGTAAGCATTTGAAAAAATATATACAAACTATAGCAACCAGTCCTTTATGCCTTCATTTTTTAGTGCATTTTGTAGAACAGTATACATATACTGTATAAGTATTTAAGTATGCAAAAGCGTACATATGTTTACGCATATGTAAATAATTAACTTAAGTACATTAACAAACCTACTTATACATGTATGTATGTATTTATTTATGTAAATGGAGAACAAAATG
>NW_016207323.1:0-2068 GCF_001687245.7 Rhagoletis zephyria
TGATAATTGGAAATTGTTTATCAAATGGAGCAATGTAAAAAGGGAAATTGGAGGAAAAATAAAAAAAAACTCTCACCAAATATTGGCGCTCACATTTTTGCTAAGTGTTGAACTGAGCTTCTCCAACTCTCGGTGTGAGTAGTATTGATGTTATTACACAAATGAAGGTAGCTAGAGTTTTACGCCGACTTCGAAATGCTAATGGCTTTTATGAGAAGTTTTTTTCATGGAAGAATTACACTCCGAGGTGCCTCCGATTGCCTGCCGAGAGGCTAGCGAGTACGGCATATGTGCATCCTTAAATGAAAGAAACCACGAGAAACGCAAAGCGAATGGCTTGCCTACCATAGACCGCGGTTAGACGTAAACTTGTTCCATAGTTAACAAGTAGCCTTTGGTAGAGATCTGTCTATCGAATAAGTAGGCGTGCCAGCAATAGGTTCATTTTATTTATCCTTTGCCGAGCCTAATCGATCAAAAATCACGTGTTAAGCTCTACTTCGCTTCGATAAGAAAACCGTGGTCGTCATTGTCCACCATCTTGACAGATAGATATATATATATTTTAAAAGAGGTATGCCTATGCCTAGTGAATATATTGTGCCCTCCACTCATCATTACACACATTTTATTTCTATAGTCTCCAGAAATTCTAGTGGAGCTTTTGGGGGTAAGAGTGCATGTGCCCTTTCTTTAGGCACATTGACGCCATACCATTCGGTCGTCGCCTCGATACGGCATCACACTCAAGGAGCGGTGTCTCTTTCGTTGAGTCGTAAATACGACAGCGAACATTCCCATACCAGATTCCCAATTTATGTAGATGTCCTCTTGGCCTGCAGTGCCCCGTGATGATGCCTGTAATGAACCTTAGTTTCACTTTAGTCAGGTTAATTAGAAGTTTGTATCTTATAAGATTGTACCCCCAGTAAGCTTTTGGCTTGGCGAAGTCCTGTTGTACTATGCCAGTGTCGTTCCTCTCCTATTTATTGTTCCTTTTCTGAGCTCTTTTTTAATCATGTTTGGGTCTATTGCAAGGAATGGCTCTCTGCCTATTTGAGCTAAGGCCGCCGCTATCCTAGCTAAACCGCTAGTACTCACAGTAGCTGGATTTTATTGTGTTCATCAAAGCCATTGAAGTTCTCACTGCAGAGAAAAAGGGCTGATGGGAGCGGAGTTTCTACATATTCCAAGACGATAGGACGTTACCTCTACCTTGAATGACAGTATTCCCAATTTTAAATGCCCGCGGCTGTGTCATCACTCCACAAACGAGTCAGGAAGGAGAAAGAGGGCAAAACCTAGCGTCGACTGTCATTTCAAAAAAATAATGATAGTTGTGTTCACTTTCTTTTCCGACAGAAAATGAAGAAGTAAAGAAAAAAATTAATAAACGCTTAGCAAGAATAAATTAGACTCATGTATTCATGGCTTTGTTGCATGGCAAAAAACTTGTACTTGCAAAAACTACCTTAAATTAACACACGCCCTCAAGATTACTGTCAGATCAAGACATAATAACCCGGCCGGAAATTCTCTAGGCAAACCCCGGATTCTGTCTAGAGCCTCGCGATATTAGCGTTACTGAGATTTTCTCGACAGTGCCAAAACAGCTTCTGGAAATCCCTTCTACAGATAATCAATTCCGTCGCTTTATAGATTTTCTTAACAATTTCCTCAACCAATAGAATCTGGGCAGGCCCTCGCAAACAAAAATTAATCTGAGATAATCCTTTCTGATGCTCTCTCTCTCTCTCTCAGCAGAGGTTGCCTGGACTGGCACTATCACGCAATAGGCATCATGCTTAAAAAAGTTTATCTTCTTAGCGGGTGGAGGTAATCACTTTTCGTGTTGGGGAGATTTCCTTGACTGAGAAACATTTTAGCAGTGCCTGGACTGGCTGTATCCTGCAAAAACATACCTGGAGTAACCAATCCTGTTTCTGTGTAATTTCTCAATGTCAATGGCAAAATAAATGCAAATTATACAAATTCTGTAATTACGCGTGTAAATATGTATTTATGTAGAGGAGCTGCACTTCACACATTTTTATTAAATTTAAAAAAG
>NW_016207324.1:0-2068 GCF_001687245.7 Rhagoletis zephyria
TGGACTAGCTGCGACAAGCGGGCGAGTGCCTCGGACGCATGAATGGCTGAGTTGTGTTGCATAAACAGCGTTGTGTGTGCGCATGTGCGCATACATATGTATGTATGTATTGTAATGTGGTAAAATAAATGCATAAATACGCATAATCAATGCATTGAATGCCAGCCGGTCACCATTTTGACATATACATATGTATATATGTAGTATATGTTTATATGCATACACCCTGTGTCCAAATTATAAGCGCACCACATATTGGCAAATTTTAATATCTACTTTCTTTTTGTTACTTATATGGAAATTCTGGCTAAGCTAGTAAAAAGTCTTTCGTAAGACAAATGAAAGACAGATGGCAAGATAGTTCGAACGATTTTTTTAATCTAGCACAAAAGTCTTAGAAAAGAAGCTCTCTCATTCACCACACTGGTGAAAAGTTTTTTTTTGGTTAACATTTATTTTTATTTTTTGAGTTTAATTTTCTTTAATTTGTTAGATTTTATTGATTAAAAGAACCTATATTTTTCGAATCTCATTTAATTTTTAGAAACTTATTTTATTTATTTTTTCTAATTCTTTTGTTTGATTTTCTTCTGTTAACTATATTTTCTTTTAATTTTTAGATTTTGTCCTTTTAAAAAATATATATTTTTTCGTCATACATATTTGATTTTTAAGACTTTAGTTTTTTTTGTTATTTTTTAATTTAGTCTTTATTCTTCTTATAATTTTTAGAATATTTTCTTATTTTTTCCTATAATTTTATTGCTTTTTCTAATTTTATTGTTTTAAGAACAAAATTATTTTAGTTTAATTTAATTTCTAAAAATATTTGTTTATTTATGTTGATTCTATTTTATTTTTGTATTTTGTTTTTTTTTTGCCTTATTTATTTGAGTGTTGAGAACATAACGTTAAGAATGAGAGGAGCGTTTGCGTGTTGGGATTAAAAACTTTTCAGTGAGAACTCCGAATGCTAATTCTAAGCCAGAGGAAAGCTGGATCATTTTAACTTCCAGCTTGTTTATGATTAAGGTGAATAGTTCATTTATGGAACACTTTTTCATTTTCTGTGCAGAAAAAAAGTTCGTGTCTTAAGTCTTTCCTTGGCTTAATTTACATAATTATCTATCAGTTATTTTTAATTAATTATAATATTCAAACACTTTAAACCAATGGAACGCTGTGAAACAAATTTTGTTCTCGCTTCCATTCTTTGCGCATAGTCCCGAGAATATTTGTTCCCGTTTCGTTCTCTGTCAGAAAATTCCTGAGAATTTAGTTCCCAAATTGTTCTTCGAGAGTAAGTTATTTAGACATTTATTCCCGTTTTGTTCTTTGCCAAAATGTTCCGTTCCGTTTGTTCCCATTTTAATTTAATGGAAATGTTCCCGAAAGTATTGTTCGCATTTTGTTTCCTTTGGAAACGTTACACAGGGTTTTATTCTTATATAATTCTCATTGAGAACGTTCTCGATAGTTTTTTTCTCGTTTGGGTTTTGTTTTCGAAGCGTTCTTGGGAAGAAAACAACGAGAACGACACTTAGTTTCGATCAAACTTATTGCTCTCGGTCTGTGCCAAAAATCTTAGCTACTTCAAACTTGCAATTTATTATATCTACTAGAATTGGAGATACTACAAAACAGCGTTCTTAAAATTTTTCTAAGAAAGCTTTTATTAAAAAGCGTGGATTTTTTTTTTTTAATTTCAGAAGTTTTTTATTATTGCAAGAGGTTAAAACTACACGTCTTTTGTCAAATAATAAACTATGTTTTAGTAAAAAAAAATTGCATAACAAGCAAAATTAATTCTTAAAAGTTGTCAATATGTGGTGTACCTATAATTTTGACATTCGGCGTATACATATGTGTGTATGTAGGTACATATAAACATTTCTTAAGTCTCGCCAAGACAGTTTCCCTGCTTTTCTTTGCATGCCACTGCTGCTGTTCGCTGTTGTGCTGCTTCTTTAGTTTCCTCCCCATTTTCCAGCAACTTCGCATTCATAATTCTTGTCTTTATTATTATTACTTTTGTAGTTTAATAATACTTCTATGACTTCGTTCCGCC
>NW_016207325.1:0-242 GCF_001687245.7 Rhagoletis zephyria
AAAAGTAAAACCATTTGAGCAGCCCTCTAATTTACACAGACAAAGCTGGGAAAAATGTTCCAATTTCTAATTAGTTGGGGTTTGCCCGAGCCTAGACTACTTTACTTGCAAAATATTTAATATCTATTATTATGGTCTAGTAGCCGTGGCTACCAGTATCGTACTTTGTATTATGTAAAGCGATTAATCTCAGTATACAGAAAAACGCAGACAACATCCGAATTTACTTTTTTTGACATGTA
>NW_016207325.1:260-2068 GCF_001687245.7 Rhagoletis zephyria
TTACTTTTTTTGACATGTATGTACATTTTGAAGTAATTGGCAACTTTGCTCCAATGCGTTTAACAAATTATGTAAACAAATAACAAAATCGTCACAAGCGGGAAACAGAATATTGCGCTACTAGACACAGTAGCCGACGGTCAGTTGCCATACGTAATGCGAATTTTTGTATATGGTTGGCCATCGGCTATCAGTCGCCATACAAAATTGGGCCATTAAATACATTAATTGGATACTTTATTTCAAAGGATTTTCTTTGATACTAAAGAATACAAAATATTATCTGCTTCGTTATGAAATATTAAAAATGCTTCATATTTTCATAAATACTTACTCTTCCACAGACTTTATATATTGTCCATCTGAGCTATCTCCACCAATTGCGTATACATTTCCATTTAATAGTACAACACTTGGCCAATATCTTGACTGAATCATTGAAGGCAACGCCCTCCACGTTTTCGTTTTTAAGCTCCAGCTTTTAATTGCTTTGCCATTTTGGTAACCGCCAATGTAAATAATATTGTCTTCCATAAGAACTATGCCGTATAAGCTTGCATTATGTTCTACTTCAGCGTATTTGTGCCATTCATCTTCAGTTTGGTCATATTGGAAAATTGTGCCTTTACAGTCCTGCATTATACATACATGTATGTATTAATAGATATTTTAACAAATATTCATGAAATTAAAACACATATTTATAAAATATCTAGCGAAGAAAAGTTAAATAGAATGCAGCGAAAACCTAAATTTTACATGAGGGCTGTCTTAGTCCCAGCCAGCAAAATCATCGTAAACGAACTCGAAACTGGATATTTTCTCGAAGAAAATCCGGCTAAAAAGTCGTTTATGATAGCTGCTTACGATTCGTTTTCGAGTACTTTTTCGCTTGAAATTGTCGAGCGCCTACGAACAGTCGTAAACGGATCGAAAAAGCATTCGTATGCGAATATATTTTATATTATAAACTATTGTGGTTCAAGAAAAATTTCCAACAGAATGAAAATTTTTTCTTGTGCTGACAAATTACAACAAGCCTCTTTCTTTTATCTTGTTTTTGTTTTTTTTCGTTTACGAGCCTTTCTCTAACTTTTCGCCGATCGAGAATCCCTCGTGAAACATAATGGGGCCTATTCTGGTTTTCGTACGAAACGAAAATTTGAAATTTTTTAATACAAAATGACATGAAAATTTCACGATTTTCGATTCGTACGAAAACAAGAATACGCCCCAATGTTCGTAAAATGTACGTTTTCTTGCTGGCTGGGGTGAAGCCTACATACATGCCCTGCACGCTGTGCCAATAAAAACTACATAAACTAATTATTTCGTGGTTAAAGTTTTTCCGGTAGGTCTATTCTGCTCGTTACTNAGCCTACATACATGCCCTGCACGCTGTGCCAATAAAAACTACATAAACTAATTATTTCGTGGTTAAAGTTTTTCCGGTTGGGTAGGTCTATTCTACAAGTTACCGATTTGGTTTGACTGCCAATAATCGTTACCACTTCTATGTCTTCCTCTTATTGTTTGGCGCTGTAGCTGCCCAAGCGATTTTGGCCGAATTCAACAAAGCACTCGAGTCGTTGCTCTTCTGTGCCAACTGACACCAACTGGAAATTCCAAGTGAAACCAAGTCCTTCTTCCAATTTGGAATATATGGGCATGTGCTGCAAATCGGGCGATTTGAAATCGGTGCGATTTGCACACCTACGACATTGCAGATTTCTTAACAAAAATTAAACAATTTGGTACTGAGTTGTTGTTGTTGTTGTTGTAGCGGCTACAACAACCCCGCCCAGATC
>NW_016207326.1:0-2068 GCF_001687245.7 Rhagoletis zephyria
ATGGCGGATATTTGCATTCAATATTCACGAACGATATCCAACGGTTCAAAATATCGCTGTTCATTTGGAAAATGGTCAGCGGGTTTACTTCACCGAAGAAAATGCGCAAAATAGAGCAGCCACAAAACACAACACTGACTGCTTTTTTCGAATTGTGTACATCCGAAAATTTTGCTAAAACGTTGCTGTATCAAGATGTGCCCAAATATTATACTTGGAAGACATCGACAAAAAAGTTCAACAGAAGAAAAAGAGGTGCAATTGTTCCAGAGCATCCTGGTATATATTCGTCCGATGCATTGGGACGTGTGTATACTGTTCATCCAAATAACGCCGAGTGCTATTATTTGCGGTTGTTGCTGCATACAATCAAAGGGCCGACATCANTCTGGTATATACTCGTCCGATGCATTGGGACGTGTGTATACTGTTCATCCAAATAACGCCGAGTGCTATTATTTGCGGTTGTTGCTGCATACAATCAAAGGGCCGACATCATTCCTTGCATTGAAAACCATCGACGGAGTAGAATGCCAAACGTACAGAGGAGCGTGCTTTAAACTGGGCTTACTTGAGAATGATCAGAATTGGAACACAACTCTGACCGAAGCATCACTCACGTGCCATCCAAAGCAAATACGAACTTTGTTTGCGATAATTTTAACAACATGCGCACCATCGAATCCTCGACAACTGTGGGAAATGCATCGTGAAAGCCTCAGTGAAGATATTCTAAGACAAGCACGTGCAAGCGATCCAAGTCAGGAATATTCGGATGACATTTTCAATGAAGCTTTAATATTAATGGAGGACTTATGCATGTCAATCAACAACAAAGCTCTTTGTCAACTCGGTATGCCAGCACCGACACGAGATAGAAATGCTGTACAAGACAGAGACTTGATGCGAGAACAGCAGTTTGATGCAAATCAGCTTGAACGATTTGTGCAAACGCAAAAAGAGTTTTTAGTTGCTGATCAGAAAAAATCTTATGACAAAATCATGCAACGTGTAACCGAAGGAGATGGCGGAATTATCTTCCTAGATGCTCCAGGAGGTACCGGGAAAACTTTCCTCATCAATTTAATATTGGCGTCAGTTCGAATGCGAAATGGGATTGCAGTAGCAGTAGCATCATCGGGGATTGCATCAACACTACTTGATGGAGGACGTACAGCGCATTCAGCACTTAAGCTTCCATTGAATTTGCACCAGACCGAAACACCTACATGCAACATCAGCAAAAACTCTGGTATGGCCATAGTCCTTAAAACGTGCAAATTTATAATTTGGGACGAATGCACTATGGCACATAAGAAATCGCTCGAAGCACTTGACCGAACTCTGCGAGATTTTCGTGGAAAAGACCAACCGATGGGAGGCACTCTTATACTTCTTGCAGGTGATTTTCGTCAAACATTACCCGTTATACCACGATCTTCGCCTGCAGACGAGCTGAACGCGTGCTTAAAGGCATCGCATCTGTGGAACTATGTCGAAAAAATTACGCTCACAACAAATATGTGAGTGCATTTTCAAAGCAACTTTTAGATATCGGAAACGGTAAAGTTCATATTGATCGCACAACAAATGAGATATCATTTCCGTCCAACTTTTGTCAAATGCAGCAGAGCATTCAAGACGTCATCGACAGAGTATTTCCGAACATAACGATCAACGATGATGTTAGTAAATTAAACGGTCAAATTCAATTGAAAATTCCAGGAGAAGCAGTCGAATATAAATCGATTGATACAGTAATGGACAAAGATCAAGCTGTTAATTACCCAACTGAATTTCTTAATTCTTTGGAGCCACCTTGAATGCCTCCTCATTCGTTGGCGTTAAAAGTTGGATCACCAGTGATGCTTATTCGGAACTTGAACGCGCCGAAACTGTGCAACGGAACCAGAATGATAATAAAAAAATTAACACCGAATTTGATCGAGGCAACAATCATCAGCGGTAAATTCAAGGCGAAGATGTGCTGATTCCACGTATACCGATGATTTCCAACGGTTTACCGTTCGAATTCAAGCGGCTTCAATTCCCTTTGCGTCTTGCCTTT
>NW_016207327.1:0-2068 GCF_001687245.7 Rhagoletis zephyria
CACATACACAAAAATTAAAATTGTCTACCAATATGCGAGTTCAGCTTAGCAGAGATGGTCGTTCAAATCAGTTTGCTGAATACCTACTAAAAATAGGGAACGGCTCCACATCCATAACTCGCGACGGTTATATTACCATTACGGATGTTATGGGAAACTGTGTTACAACGATTGAGCAACTTATTGATCATGTATATCCAGATATGAATTATTTGCAGCACAAACACTCCAGCTGGCTATGCGAGCGAGCTATCGTCACTTCAACGAACTCTGCCGCAGACGAGATTAACAAGGCAATTTCGCAGAGAGTCTCAACAGAATATAAAGTATATAAGTCTTTGGACTCAGTGACAGATCAAGAAGATATTGTTCACTACCCAACGGAGTTTCTCAACTCTCTTAACCCCCCGGGACTACCTCCGAATGAATTAAACCTTAAAATTGGTACGCCAATAATACTTTTGCGAAATCTTAAGCCTCCCTGTTTATGCAATGGCACACGACTCAAAATTACGCGTTTTATGCCTAATATTATTCAAGCGAAGATTTTAACCGGGCCTGCAGCAGGTGAAATCACTATGATCCCGAGGATACCAATGATACCAACAAATTTACCTTTTAGTTTCAAAAGAGTACAGTTCCCTGTCAGAACATGCTTCGCAATTACTATTAACAAGTCACAAGGGCAAATTTTTAATACTATTGGAGTTGATCTCCGGAGCGAAGTCTTTTCTCACGGCCAGCTATATGTTGCGCTGTCGCGAACTGGTGCCCCGCAGAATCAAACATTACTAATTCCTGGGAATGGAAAAGAAACTCGGAATGTTGTATTTACAGAAGTTTACAATAACTCAAAATGTACCTCCCTCTTACTTTATCTTTGGACTTTTTGTTTGTGTGTTTTTCAGTTAAAGTCAAAACCTAACGGTTTGTTTTTTCTACTTTGGAATTTAATTTTATTGCATTAAAAGAGCTTTAATAAATCATTTTTTATATCGTTGGAGAATCAAACAGTTATATTTCATTCGAATACAGATACGTACGTGGGCAACGCCACGGGTAAGTGCTAGTGTATGTATATAACTCTAAAAAATATTTCATTCCATAATCTATGCTTATGTATGTAATAAATTTTATTTGTTGTTTTAAATGCTGCCCTAGTATAATATTCACATATTTATATGCATATGTACATACGTACATACAATTATTAACATACTTTCGTACATAATCATATACTACGTTTATACGCATGCATAAGTCGCTTTAATTCATTTTATATGGGGACAGTGCCAGCAAAAAAAATTGCCAAAAATCAACGGAATTTTTTAGCAGCTTGAAACTTGCACTTCTTCTGACTAGAATTGAATGGGCTATAAAACTGCGTACCAGAATTTTCTCTGAAGATTCTGATTAAAAAGTTTGATATTTTGGTGAAAATTTACAGAATTTTAATAATTTTTGTACAAAGGTTGAAATCTGAATTTATTCGTTGTTTGTTGTATACCCAGCTTGACTTTTATATAAAAATAATAAACATTAAATAAACAAAAGACAAATAGCAAAAACTGACCAAAATAACGCACTCCTATTATTTTGTGGACCACTGTATGTCAATATTACTATGTTTATACGCACAGAATAATAGACTTAATTGAAAGCGCATTGACACCGTACACATTTCGCTCTAGTGTTTATACTTACGGCTTTATATCGGCATCAAAGTAACCGTCTTCATAAGCAAACAAAATCAGCTGTTTTCATTAGACATTTTATAAGTTAACATAATGGAAAGTGATAAAAATCTAGTTTTATTCGGCATTATAAAATCGTGGCAAAGAAAAAGAACGATTATTATTAATCAGCTTTTAAATACTGATGCGATTATTTGGAATTTGAGTGGAACAGCTGATCTCCAATTCGCTTTGAGTGAGAGCGGTGTTTATACACTCTTTCTAACTGTCTGGAGAAATAAACTACCGATTTGAAATGGAGTACGAGCCAAAACACTTCGCTCTTTCAAAGCGAATTGAAATTCAGTTTATACATATGTTTTGAATCGCGGCGA
>NW_016207328.1:0-2068 GCF_001687245.7 Rhagoletis zephyria
ATGATGGATTTTGCCGGGAACGGTGCAAAACCAGATTCTCGGCGAGTAGAAAATATACGGCAGCAGGCAAAGTCATTATTACCGCAATTGAATCTGACTCAATATGAAAACGGTGTGGGATATCGCCCAACGCTGCCTGATAGCAAACCGGTAATTGACCGCAGCCGCCGATTTGCCAACGTTTACATGGCATTTGGACATGGTTCATTAGGACTTACTCTTGGAGCAACGACCGGCAGAATCATCGCTCAAATGGTTGCCGGAAAAGAACCACATGTAGATATTGCCTGCTTTAGAGCTGAAAGATTTTCATTCTGGTGATTATAAAATCCGCTTTATTACAAAAATTATAATTTCATAAATCCTCTGCTACGTTTTCAATTATACGATGGAGTATGCATGTTTAATTAGATTATTTACGATGTTTGAATAGGGTTTAAAAGGGCATCGGATGCGTCTTGTAGACGTCAGCAATCCGCCTGGCGAGAGAGTCGGTGATGACAAAGGAAGCGGCATCCAGTGAAGGATAAAGTTGCTCAACGGCGGAAGCGCCAACAATCGGCACCGCAGTGAAATAACGCGACATCACAAACGCGATGGCCAGCGTGACCGGATGCACTTCAGCCTCACGTGCTATTTGCAGATAAGCGTCAATCGCTGGCCAGACATTGGGTGTGCATCTGCCACCTAAACCGATATTAACATTCCGACGAGAATGTTCTGGAATAATCCCGGCCGTATGTTTTCCGCTCAATAAACCTTGAGCGGAAGGGGAGTAAGCCAGCAGTGAAATGCCTTCGTTCACTGCCAGCTCGGCTAAATCTGCATCGAAATAGCGGCAAAGTAATGAATATTCATTTTGAATGGTGACTGGGCGCGGACCTAAACCTTGATCGGCCAACCGTAGCCACTGCGACATGCCCCAACAGGATTCATTGGATAAGCCAAAATGACGGATTTTCCCCGCCTGTTGTAAATCCGCCAGCGCCTGCAGGCAATCCGCCATATTCTCCAAAATCGCTTCCCGATTATTCTGCGGTTGGAAATTCCAGATACCGCGAAAATGATAACCAGGTCGATTAGGCACGTGCAGTTGGTAAATATCGATATAGTCGGTTTGCAATCTTTTCAGTGAGGCTTCCACCGTGCTGCGCAGTATTTTACCAGTGAGTGGCGCGCCGTTTCGGAGTCCAATCTGTCCGAATCCGGTGGCTTTCGTAGCAATCACTTTCTTATCGCGGCCGCCCTGACGATATAACCAGTTGCCGATAATGGTTTCGGTCACACCGGCCGTTTCCGGTTTAACCAGATTAACCGGGTAGAGCTCAGCAGTATCGATAAAATTAACGCCGCGCTCGCTGGCGTAATCCAGTTGCTGGTGAGCTTGTTGCTCGCTATTTTGTCGGCCCCACGTCATCGAACCGAGACAAATAGCGGACACCACAGGGCCGCGCGTACCGAGCTGGAGAGTTTTCATCTTATATTCCTGGTTGGCGTAAAGGTTTCAAGCTTCGCTACGAAGATCGGCTGAGATCTTTTGTCGCAGCGTCTGAGCATCTTCTTTGCGGCTGTTGTCATAGATATTGATCACTTTGCCGGGACGGCCCAATACAATCATTTTGTCACTCAGACTCAGCGCTTCATCGATGGAATGCGTAACGTGCAGTACCGTTTTATTTCCGGCTTTAGCGATGATTTTAAAATCATGCCGCAGGGTTTCGGCGGTGGCTTCATCCAGATGACCAAAGGCTTCATCCGCCAGTAAAATATCGGGATCGCTGATTAAGGCGCGGGTGATTGCCACACGTTGCCGCATGCCGCCGGATAATTCAGAAGGGCGGGCATGTTCAAACCCCTGCAGGCCAAACTGCTGTAACAGCTCCAGCGCTTGCTGGCGATGACGGCTGGATTTCATGCCCAATATTTCACCCGGCAACATCACGTTATCCAGCGCTGAGCGCCAGGGTAATAAGCGATCGCCCTGGAAAACGCAGCCGATGCGACCTTTCATATGCTGGAATTGTTGATGCGGATCGTGGCCCAGAATAGTAATGGTGCCGCGATCGGG
>NW_016207329.1:0-2068 GCF_001687245.7 Rhagoletis zephyria
TACAAAATCTTCGATAAATCAGTAAATATTAAAGCTGATTTATTCAAAACTGATATTTGCAACAATTCTTTACCAAGAAATACGTTTATGGTAAAATTTTGCAAAATGGGAGTGGCACCGCCCACTTATGATCACATATATGTATATCGGTAACCGTTCTACCAATTTGCACCAAACTCGGTATTTTTATTGTGCTTGCCACGTAAAAGCAAAACGTTAAAAATTATTGAAATCGGACTAAAATTACTGCCACTTTTCATATAACGGTAAATTTCAGAAATGCTTGAAACTGTAATATTTCAAAATTTAAATATGCTAAATTCCTCAAAATTGATACACCCCGGCTTACCATCTAGCGGTAGCTTCCGGAAAGGTGAAAAAACACATATTTAATACTTGCGCCGGGTATTTAATGTTCGGCTCCACCCTAACTTAGACTTTCTTACTTGTTGTATTTATGGTTGCAACAAAATGCTTAATTAACCGACTTGTTTTCACTTACAAACACTTTATTTAATTTGCAATCCAAAACTCTTCGATTGTACTTTATTAATTCTATTAATAAGTTGTATGAATTTATAATAAATCGGTCAAAATTATTGCAAAGTTCTACTTACTTTTATTTTCACTCTTTAGCACTATTAAAATCAAAACAAAATTTGACAGCTGCCGTTGCTGCACAGCGCCCCTGGCAGCCGGATAAAGTACTAAAATTTAGGCTAAGCAATTTTTAGCGACAGGGTGGACAGAATCGCGATCTTCGGAGATCGCCAAAAATTCGGACAAAATTTAAGCTTAAGCGTTTTAGCAGATTTTAGCATTTTAGTGATAGCGAAAGTTGGAATCCGGGTGCAGGAATCGATCTTCTCAGACCTTTAGTTTGGGCTGAATTTGTTATATGAATAACGATCCCTTTTAAAAAGGAATAATCTTGAAGGCAGCTTTTTTTATACAAAAAGATTTTTCCACTATGCATACAACAGGGTGTCGATAACTATGTTTCACCGGAGATTAGTGTTAACCAGACATTGAGTAACTGGCCTTTAAACTTCTACATATTTCATGAAATATACTTAATTTTTTGTGGTTACTTTCGTTTGATAGGAATTGTAGAAAAAATTAAGCAATACAAAGAAAATTAATATTTAAACAACGAAAATAAGAACAAAAATGTTTACGTCGCGTCGTTTGGACGAAAATGCTTGAATTTATAGAAAACAGAATAAATTCGACCGCCGAGCAAGAAACATTAATTTTTATTAATTTGAATCGGCATAGCTACAATAAAATTTTGTGTGCATACAAAGTTCTCCTGATTGCAAATATATATACTTTTAGCCGCAGGAGGCTTATAGTTTTTAAGTTATTTGTTGTTAAAGTTTGTAAATTGAACTAACCTCTCGGCGCTATTTCATTCAATAAAGACTATATTTATGTACACACTTCGGCAAAATAGTTGCATTAAAATCCCGCACAATGAAATGTAAACATATTTTTTACATTTATGATGTATTTTTTGTAAATTAAGTGAGTTTTTATAGTTATCACGCACTTATATATGTATACACACATTGTGAATACAGAACCGTTGATTCAACCATGGTTTCACACTGACATTAGAAGAGTGCTGCCACATCTAAGAAAATAACAATAAAAGATAATAGTTTTTATCGTACCCATTTTCCTGCTCAGCGTTGAATTAGTAGTAAACGAGGGTATGGGGTTAAACACCCCCAATATAGACAAAAAATGACAAGCGCCGCAGGCGAAGAAAATCGCGCGATTTTTTATTAAAAATTTTCATTGTTTATCGAAGTATTGAGTTTTATGGGAAAAGCGTCGCAGGCGAAAATTTGTAATAAAAAAAGCGCGATTTTTTATTACAAATTTTCATTATTTATCGAAGTATTGATTTTTANTTAAAAATTTTCATTGTTTATCGAAGTATTGATTTTTATGGGAAAAGCGTCGCAGGCGAAAATTTGTAATAAAAAAAGCGCGATTTTTTATTACAAATTTTTGTATTGTATTGTATTTATTTATTACGACTCTTCGAGCCTAGATCAAC
>NW_016207330.1:0-2068 GCF_001687245.7 Rhagoletis zephyria
TTCCAAACTTGGCACAGTTGTTGGTCCTGGTACAGCATACTAAATGGCCCAAAATTTCTAAAATCGGACAATAACCACGCCCACATCTCATATAACGCTAATTTCGAGAAATACAAAATCTTTGATAAATCAGTAAATATTTTGAAGCTAATTTATTCAAAATTGATGGTTGCAACAATTCTTTACCAAGAAATACGTTTATGACAAAATTTTGGAAAATGGGCGTAGCACCGCCCNACCGTTGAAAATTGTTGAAATCGGACTAAAATTGAGGCCGCTTTTCATATAACGGTAAATTTCAGAAATGCTTGAAATTTCAATATTTCGAAATTTAAGGACGCTAATTTACTTAAAATGTATACACCCCGGCTTATCATGTAGCGGTAGCTTTCGGAAAGGAGGAAAACATATATTTAATACTTGCGCCGGGTATTTAATGTTCGGCTCCGCCCGAACTTAGACTTTCTTACTTGTTTTCATATAAAATTAAATTTTGATTGTTATATGGAAGAAAATGCGCAGCACCCTCCACAAAAAAAAATTCTAAAAAGTCAACGGTCATTTTTAGCGACTAGAAACTTGCACTTTCTTATACTACAATTGAAAGGGCTACAAAATTGTATACCCGAAAATTTTCTAAATATTCTAATTAAAAATTTTGAAATTTGTATGACAATGTTTTGAAGTTTGATTATTTATTTTGCAATTTGTGCAAGCTTTTAAACTTTTATTATTGTGGTTTCTGTTATAGATTAAATTATATTTTAAATAGAAATTATTAAAAATAAATAAATAAACATAATTTGCAAACAATAATATCATTCTGAATTTCGTTGCTAATTAGTTGATCGCATTTGTAATATATATGTATTTACCTTTTTAAAATGTGATCTAAAAATTAAATGAAAAAGAAAAAATTTCGAAAACGCCCAGGAATAAAGCAGAAAAAAATTACATTAACAAACAGGTATTGCAAATGTGTTCCGAATTTACTAAAATTTAGTTTTTACAAATGGATTTTTTATGACTGGTGGGCATGTCATTGGGCCGAAGAACGCACCGATTCGTAATATATGTAGGAGCTGTAGGGGTTAACAAAGCGAATTTTCAATTTTGCAGGGTGTAGTTGGATAAAAACCAAAGTAACAAGTGTATTTTCTTCATTATCAGCACCAGGGCTGCCAACTATCCTTACGCTATGTTTACATAAGACAATTTGAGACAAGACAATTGAGAATATGTATTATTTGTCAAATTATTCTGTAAAGTAGGCGTCCAGACAATTATAAAGACAATACCTTTTTCAGCAACCGCCGTTAGTGTCGTTTGGGGTGAATTTCATATTATTTACTAAAAGTTAATTTTTTGCGGTTTTGTCTTGTGTCTTTTTCTCAAATTAACCAAGACGTAACCGAATTGTCCAATTTACTGTCCATTTCACTGTCTTCGACAGTGTCAAAGACAGTGACGAAGACAATGAGAGAAGTGTGAATGTATTAGTGAAAAAGTGTGAATGTATTGCTATTATCTTGGCAAAATTGTCTCATGTAAACGCCGGGTTAGCTTTGAGGTGCCAAAACGCGTCAAAAGAGAGGAACCGTGCAAGTGTGCGCTAACTCATTAAAAGATATGGGTAGCATTGTTGTAATTTTTGGCTCTGCGCATGCGCAACATCAGAATCGCGCTTATGTGCGCTTCGCCTAATTCACAAAGGCCCTAACAAACACTTTTTTCAAAACTGCACTTTTTACAGATTTTGGTAGGATGTATTGAAATACACCTTCAATAAAAATTTTAAAGTGTTATTACCAAAAACATGGGAATTACATGCCACTGACCTACCTGATTTTGATACTATTTTTTTAAATTTTTTTTTTTTTGTTTCTTCTGTAAAATGAAGATTGTTGGTTAGGGCCCTTGTGAACTAAGGCCCACACATGTAAGTATATGTATATATATGTATTAACATATCAAATTTGGAAAAAATAAATATGTACATAAATAAATGATAAGATAAGATTTTTTTTCACTCACCGCTGCGGCATTCTGTTGCTGTTGCTGCAATTGT
>NW_016207331.1:0-2068 GCF_001687245.7 Rhagoletis zephyria
CCTAGGGTAGGACCATATACTCCATCTCTGCATTACATCAGAGTAGCACGAAACTACTCCAACATATTGGCCCTTATTATGAGCTGCATTCGATTTTCGATCTTCGCTGACTATCGAAGATCGAAAGTGAAATTCGTATTATGAGCTATGCAAGCGTGTCGAAATTTTCGTTGAGTATCGAATTTTCGGTCGAACACAATTTTGCTTTCGATGCTGTAGCGTAGTGCAAGAAAATGTAAGTATTTGCGTTTGTTTTTTACTTTTAGGCGGCTAAACACTAATTAAAAAAAAAATAATTTCATGCAGATCTAAGGTCGTGAGTACTAAACAGCTGGTTTTACTTATAGTTCCAAGGTCGGTTTATCAACATGCTTTCTTTTATTTAAATATAAGCACACTATTTAGTTTAGTTATG
The DNA here is from genome assembly GCF_001687245.7 of Rhagoletis zephyria. NCBI lineage: Eukaryota > Metazoa > Arthropoda > Insecta > Diptera > Tephritidae > Rhagoletis > Rhagoletis zephyria. The sequence goes on from NW_016207331.1 coordinate 416, forward strand.
CTGTAATAAACCCTCTTTCTTTCATTTTAATTTGCTCAATTTTTTAACAAAGCAAAACTTAAACGAGCGAAACCCACAACAGCGCTATTCTTCATCGAATGGNAATGGCATTGTTGATATATTTTTTCGTTGGTTCACGCTTTTGTTCTTCACTTCACAGATACTTTTTCGCAATTAATAAAAACCAAAAACAAATATTAAAAATTACATGTGGCCTCTGACGACATTCGAACCCGAACATGCTGGGAGCTAACAAATAACAGCGAGCATCTCTACACGTTCAGCTACAGCTCAACTTTAATCACATTTCGTGAAAACACGAGCAGTGATCGGGTAACAATAAACTGGTGCTGAGACACGAGTTGGTCCGCTACAGCATGACAGATACTACGTTTATACGCACAGAATAATCGACTTAATTGAAAGCGCATTGACACCGTACACATTTCGCTCTAGTGTTTATACTTACGGCTTTATATCGGCATCAAAGTAACCGTCTTCAAAAGCAAACAAAATTAGCTGTTTTCATTTGACATTTTATAAGTTAACATNGGCCACTTTTGTAAGTACTCCAATCTACCACAAATAGACTACATGGGCCAACGATTTTTGCAGGGACTCGTTAATTTATCACAGTGTGGGGCGCCTGTCACACGTACAATACTTATTGATAGAGCTTTGATCCATAATAGAGGATATGAAAAAAGGATGTTTGAACAGCAGTTTGTGCGGTGTATTTGGGCGCTTTAGCGCTTCGGTATATGCACTTAAGTCGAATTTTTAAATATTTTTTTTTGTTCTGCGGCTAAGATCCCGTTCTAGACACAATAGCTTAAATCGCGTTTTTATGAAAAGTATATTTTTAATCGCGTGCGTTGCAAAAATATTTATGTGTTGTTTTTTGTTTCACAAATTTTTTTATATTCTTCTTTATACATGTACGTATACGGAGATTGAATTAAAATATATTTATATACGTATGTGAATGTATCTAGTTATTATATGAGGCCTTGAGCGCTAGAGTAGCTTAACTGACATTTCAAAAAAAGTTGAGGGGCACCTTAAAATGCTCTACCAGAATCGGAACGGTAATAGCCCGAGATACGCCCTTTTAGATTTCTTTTACTATAACATGTAGCATCACGTAGGTGCAATGAAGTTTTTAGTAAAATACCGTATTTATTTTTTATAGATCCTTCCTTCTAATATTAATAAAAAAATTTTGTAAAATGAATTTCTATAGTTTACTTTTATTTATTTTTTTTAATTATACTTGCATTTATTTGTTGGATCTGCTTATTTTACATTTATTAAGCCTAACAACAAGTTTAAACATCCTACGTCTAATTTACAATAATATAGCTCAAACCCTGGGGTTGAGCCCTGTTGGTTTAACGTCGCTCAACGAAAGGCTGGTAGATCTCTTCTTCGCAGGCGTGTTATATTTGTTGTGTTGCACAGGCCACTTGCCAGTGATTTGGGTGGTTACGCAGTGTAGTGTGCCTGACCACTCTAATGCATGTGCATATTGCTGACGCGAGAAAGCAAGTCGATGTCCAAACCGCGTTTGACATACTTTTAATAATTANATTTGGGTGGTTACGCAGTGTAGTGTGCCTGACCACTCTAATGCATGTGCATATTGCTGACGCG
>NW_016207333.1:0-2068 GCF_001687245.7 Rhagoletis zephyria
GCAAGTGCAACTCTGCTCATGTTTTTATTGCTGCTGCCACAATTCTTGTTTGTTATCCTTTGTGTTGCAACAAATGCGAAATTTTCCACACATTTAATCGCATTCGCTTGTGGCATAAAGGTTTGAAATTTCAGACGAGCATTAGTTGTTGCATTTGGAAACCTCAAGCATGTGGATGCTTGCAACAAAAGTACAAATGCAACTCTGGTCCCGAGAGCACTAAATGTGGTATAATATGGAGGCAGTGTGTGAAAAAAGTCACTTGTTTCGTTTTCGTATTTCGAGTTATGTTTTAGATATCGAAATTTTCAAAAGCTCCGAAAAAGCTTTGATCGTTAATAAAATTTCCTATGAGAATTTAAATGATTTTATTCGTGGCTTAAAGTTGTTGAAAACTTTATAGCAGGAAAAAGCTTTCCATCGACACAGAGTAAAAGCTCTTTCTACGAGGAAGGACTTATACTTTCACAAGGTTAATTTAAATATTTTAAAATAGTTTCAAGTAGTTTTAAGCTTTCAAAAGCTCTTCGACCTTTTTGAGCTTTTATCCATAACTATAAATTTTAAGCCCCTCAGAAATCACTGCGATCTGTTTTTAGATTACGCATGTTAATAATAGTAAAACTCAAGTATTAGAAAATAAAAGACTTGAAAAATGCTTACAAAAGCCCACCAAAAATCTTAGTCGGTGACAAAAAATCGTATTAGCGCATTCGATTAAAAATTGTCTAAATACCTAATGATGCATAAAAGCTGAGTCAATTATAAATCCTTTTAAAGCTTTTATACACGATTTTAGGCTTTTCGTGGTCGTCAATGATAATTAAGTACCTATGAATCAGTACTGTCTAGAGCCAGGTTTTAGTCTGTGTACTCCTGTACTGTGTACTCCTGTACTGTGTACCAAGATGGTGACTGCCAGAAATACAGTAATAATAATATTTTGGCGCTCACACTTTTGATTAGTGTTTGGCCGAACTTTTTTGACATAAATATACCCTTAACAAAAATAACGAATGCTTAGAAAAGGTCTACACGGATTCAAATAAATCATCAAACTCTATTATAAAAAAACTAAACTAATTTTCATCTTTCAATAAATACTAATGGCCTCATTCATAAAAAGTAAAATACGTTTAAAGGGATTTATAAAATAACATTTCCACAAAAATTTTCGATTTATAAAAAGTCTTCTTTTTTTTATGAATTTGGGAGTAAGAGTTCTTTGAGCTTTTTCGAGCTTATTATAAATACATTTTCTTTTTAGAATTTTATAAAAGCTTTCATAGAATAAAAATACCTTTCAAAGCTCCAAAGCACAGTACAACAATTCATAGCATGCGTGCCAAGTTCTAGAGTCGAGTCAAAATATCGTAACGCTTTACGAAATTATTTATCAAAATCTAATGTTTTAAAGCAGCGATGGGCAGATAAAGCTTTTACTCTGCATGAACCTATACAAAATGTATACAAAGCTTAAAAGAGATTTGCAATGGAGTTTTCAAAAGACTCCAAAAGTTGCCCACAACGGTAAGACTTTGTTAATTTTTCTTTTGAAAAGTAACTGAAAGTTTTTTCAAGCTTCAAAACAGCTTTCGAAGCTCCGAAGAGTTCTATGATAAAATTCCTGTGACGCAGCTTTTAAAGAAATCCAGATCGGTGACGGACATCGCCTTGCCAACTGGCATACCTTTTTAAGCTTCTCATACACGATGTGTAAAATAAAAGCTCTCTCTGCAGAGTAAAAGCTCTCTTTTTTATCGACATCAAGAAAAGGAGAAGGTTATCAATTCGTCGGAATATTTTATGTATGCTGCCGCATAACTTTGGACCATGTCAACCGATTTCTATAATTCTTTTTTACCGGAAAGGTAGGTCCCATACTAATTCCGTTTAGATCCGATCTTTGGATCATGAAGAAATTAACGGTACTCTTAAATTTTTTATATGAGAATTGAAGTCGCCTTTGGTTTTCGCTTAAAAATTACTTGTTGTTTTCTAAGGTTTATGATTTTTTAGAAAGTTTTCTTACATCAAAAAATACTCGTAAAAGATTTGTGTAGCTTAA
>NW_016207334.1:0-2068 GCF_001687245.7 Rhagoletis zephyria
ACGCCATAGTTAATGCAATCGTTGGCAACTATTCGTTTTCATTAGAATATCATTAAAACAATTGAGTAATAAATGGTTGGCTACTTGGCTGTAGTAGCACTTATGCGCATGTGTGAATGGATGTTGTGCTAAGAAGTTTGAACTGCGTGTATGTACACACTGGCGGGCAGACATAACTTACCGCTATACTTTTTTACTAACACTAAGATTTGATCGATTTTAGAATCGCGTTAACTTTTTAGATGGCCTTCTGATACTTTATTTCGAAATCCACACCAAATATTCCCGACGTGTTACCACTCGGAACACAAATATACTTGCTTAAATATCAATCATCATTGATGCCAAACGAACTATTTACAACTTCGAATCAGGATTTTAGATGACCGTTTATATTCTCCGAAATTACTTTTGATGAAATCGTAGCTGATCTTTTTCTTAACATATCCCATGCTAATATTTAGCAAATAATATCCATTCATCCTGAAATATACTAGCCTAAAATGCGATTGCTTTAAAAAAAAGAAGAAAACCATTTTGAATAAGAGTGTTTTTTACTCTCTACTAAATAATTTATGCAACCTCATACACGTGGTTTTGCATTAAATATCTTGATACGCGGTTTTGTGCTTTAAACGAACGATAATTAGCCACAATGGCCTAAGACGGCCTAATATAGCATAGTTGATAGTTTTGAAAATATGCAGATACCATAAAAGCTAGTTAAAAATGCTTAAAATACCTTAATTTGCATATTATAGTATAAGAACAACGATCTGTAATACGAAAAAGGTAGTTTTGCCTAAACCACTAATCCGGTTGGAAAATATAGTTGACATACATGATGGGAGAACTTAATAAGTTCCCTGTTGTTTTTATTTATTTATTTTGACTTCATATTCGAATTGGACGGGAAATTTTTCATAAGGAATTAAGGCTTAATGCCACAGGCCCGCATGTCTTGTCTTGTCGATTAGTGTGATTTATTATCAAACAATCTAATAGCCTGAAATGAGTTAGTGTCCACTAAAAACCCATATCTGACCTGGTCTACGGAAAGGGGGCTTAGGTGTCAAAAAATCAATTTTCACTTTTTGGTTGATTCGGATGGAAGATGAGATGCTTTTGCACGTGGTGAAAAGCAGAAAATCCTAACTTGCTTAGAAGTGTACTAAAAATGTAGAGAAAGAAGAGTAAAAACGAGTAAACGAAACGAGTTGCTTACTTTTAACAGCTTTTTCACAGAAAACTAGTTTTCNATGACAAAATTAAAATCATAGCGGCTAGTTATATGCGACCACCGGTGTATAGAAGTTTAAATATGCATGCCATAGTTAGAGTGCAACTATGGGTATTAATTTTTCGAATAAAATGTTTTTTTTTTTTTTGCATTTAAAGTGCTAATTATAATTGAGCGCTAAATATGTATTTAACATACAAAAACTTACCATCACTTTACATGGATTAAAATATACATATTGATGTAGATATTTGTGTTGCTGTTTTGCGCGCATTTCTGGTTGCATGCCACCAAACAGATAATGCATCTANCACTTTACATGGATTAAAATATACATATTGATGTAGATATTTGTGTTGCTGTTTTGCGCGCATTTCTGGTTGCATGCCACCAAACAGATAATGCATCTATGCATATGTACATATATGTAAGTAACAAACATACATATTTATAAATAGTAGTATGTATTTACAAATAGTTCAATTATGCAGCGCGTCGTTGCCTTGGTTCTGTGTCATTGCAATCCACTCTTTGCCAGGCAGGTAAATGTTGCACCACCTACATACATAAATATGTATGTACATTTGTATTTATTTACTAATTTACGATTATAAAGCGATGGTGGAGTTGCAACATGCAAATGTTCACATATACGCCAATTTATGTATGTACATATATAAATATGTATAGATATTTAGATATACAATTACAATTGTTATCGCAATCAGCGTGTGGCCGCTGCCGTCACTTCGTGATTGAAGGCGTTTTCGTTTCACTCAAAAAATGCAATTGAAATCGATATGCGCACAAAGTCAAATATTTTTGCAA
>NW_016207335.1:0-152 GCF_001687245.7 Rhagoletis zephyria
CTGAACAATCAGTTGTATGGGAGCTATAGGTTATAGTTACCCGGTCTTTGTAATCTTTCACTGTAAGCATTCTGTTGATAATGGGTGCAAGTGCTGCAAAATTTCATGTTCGTAGCGGCATAAATGGAGAAGTTATAACGAAAAATCTCATA
>NW_016207335.1:200-2068 GCF_001687245.7 Rhagoletis zephyria
TAAATCAACTCAGCTCGACGTTCTGATCATATAAGTATACATTTTAATGGGTCTATCTCTTTTTGTTCTGGTACTTACAAACATCGGACCAAAGTTATAATACCATTTCATGCTCATGAAAGGTATAAAAATGCAGAGTGTGCGTTTTGAGGAGGAATTGTTCCTGGTCAGGGAGACAGCACAGGAAGGAAGGAAGATGAGTGTGCAAGTTGAGCAACTCGAAGAAAGTTGACCAAGTCGAGCAGGCATTACTCCGATCTGTTCTTGGGTACAGCCCTTCGGGGAGTATTCGTGGTGGCAGTGGCTTAACGCCCAAATGTGGGTAAAACTGGCCTTGGTTGGTTTGATGTGGAGTTGCATTCCGCCCAAGTGCCGGCACCCAAAGAACGGTAGAGGCTTTAGATAGGCTTCGAGCACTTCCATGGTGGTTAGTGTGTCCACCCCACACTGCCCATTGGTACTGTAGTGCTTGCATTTCAGGGCGCTGATCAACGCAATGGAATTGATCCGTTTTGCTTTTTTTTAGCGCCATGGGCTTAGGCCATCCTGGTAGGACGACACGTTAAACACCGACACATCTGTATCAATCTAAAAAATTAAAATGAGTTCACAATATTGATATCTAATGAATGGCCAATTAAAAAACTTATCTCTGGTTCTATTTCTTTAAAATGTGTTTCGAAAAAATTAAATTTTTTTGAGTAAAAGAAAATTTGTGCTGAGTTTTTCCCAGTAAGTAAGTAATTTTCAAATTCAAAGCCAAACAATTTAAAGGTCACATAGGGCAATAAGTTATTAACTTTAAATTATAGTTAAATCACTAGAGAACCCCAACAATGGAAAATTTCATAGATAATGTCTCGGATCTACATATTTACGTTTGCGAATGCCAAATTATTATTAATTTTTTCCTTACATTTAATTTTTGAAATTTAAATTTATTTATTAATATGTTTTTTTTTTAAGTACATTGTATTGCAATCACGAAAGGTCTGAAAGCTGTCGCAAATTATGGGCGCATGGAAGCTCTCGCACAACAGATGCACGACATCTGCGCAAAGCACAAAGTTATTTATAAAAATCTGCGTGTCCATATGTACATATCTGTGTATACGCTTATGTGCGAGTGTATAAAGCACCACCTGGCGGCGGTCATTTGTGTTAATAAACTACCAAACAATCGGTCAGTGTTAATACAGTAAAAACAGCAACAAAAAACACACGGCCCAACAGCAACAATTTCTATAGCAATAACGACCATTAAAACTGCTATAGCTGGTCGATGCAATGCCATAAACGCTGGTTGAATCGCCGCCGCACACGTAGCAGTTTGTATGCGAACGCACTTTTTATCTGGATTTAATTGACGCGCTCGCCTGCAAATGGGATCGATGGTGCCGACGGCGGCTTCGACGCTCATGTGACATCATTTGGTCGCTTGTATCCTGTATATTATTTCAGCGGCAACTTATATATATGCAGAAAATATAAACATATGTATGTAGGAAGGAACAGCCACACTGCAACTCTTGGGCCAACACGGCGTATACGTATCGCACAATACACTTCATGTTTCCCAGGGCTCATTTTAATGAATATCGGAGGATTAAAGGAATTTGCGGATTTTTATTGAATTATGTATTTTGGACGCGCGCGCATGCTGACCCAAGCGACTCTTGCTCTAGCCGCCATGTCTACCAATCAGCAACCAACAACCAACCATCAGCGCGGATTGCTGGCGTTGATGATCAGATGGCGATTTTGACCGGCGCGTTTGTGCTTTCGCGGCGGCTATCTGTTGTGGTATATACGTATATACATACGTAAATGTATTTGCATGCGAAATGTTTGTTGTTCTTGTCGTTGAC
>NW_016207336.1:0-2068 GCF_001687245.7 Rhagoletis zephyria
AATGATGATGTTTAGCAAAAATAGCGGTTTGTAGTTACTTTTACTGTTACGTTGTTGCGCGCGTGGTGCTGAAGGTGCTCCTCCTCCTAATAAATACTCTCAAGGAAGATGTACATATGTTTTGTAGGGAAATCTAGAATCGCTGCTACTGGTAATGTATTCTAGATCTAGATCTAGAAGTGTGATTGCAAGTGAAATTCGAAGCGGACCTTACTCTTTGTTTGACCCAGCATGTTAATGACCGATTTTTAATGTACTTAGTTCTAAGTAAAAAGGTATGCTGTGTATTATAGGTTTTAAATTTAAAAATATTTATAGGCTTTTTATAATCACTAACATAGAAATAGTTTAAAATGTATTGTTAATGTGCTATTTTACGCAATTCGCAACAAAAAATAAAGTAAAATATTTATGCAGAAATTGCATAGCTGTGAAAAAAATATTTTAATAAGCTCAGAATTTGAAACTCGGACTCATTTTCTTAGTTAAGGAAATTAAGTATTCAAGTAAATGTTGAATAAAATGTGAGCCAGTGAAAATTGTTTATTACGAAGTGCCATTCATTTATTCAGAAATGAAAATGTGAAAAAAATATTTGTATACTATTTGGAATTTTTATTCTAGTTTTTCTTAGATTAAGGTCAGTAGCACATAAGAAATAAATTATTATTAATTGTTAAATTAAGTAAATGTAATTACTAAATCTAATAGTTACTCAAAAGTGCATATACTATAGAGTATTCGAAGCTTTTCGTTGTGCTTGAATAACCCCAAATGTTGCCAAGTAAAATATGTAAATACAATAAATATTCAAAATTCGTTTCGGCATAAATAAAGCTTTTGTCTGTCCTTAAGTTTCATATGCTTCTCCATAAGTTTCATATGCTTCCGTACATTAGGACGTACCATCTAACCAGCATAAAAAATTTCTCGTCGTACACCCCGTGAGTCTAAAGTATTTTTGCACGGCAATTCCGAAAAAAAAGTTATGCTTTAGCTTCACATTTTTCGTTGACAACTACATGGATTCGGCAATAAAAAATTTGTTTTCAAAATAGTTCTACTGGCATAATCAAAATACTTCCTTAGCAAAAGTTTAATAATTTTTGGCGAGCTGTAATATACTGACATTAGGGTGGTATGTTAGGGTGATAGGAACTGAGATCTAGTGTGTAAGTACTAGAACGGGGTATTTCAGGGTAGTAAAATTTGAAAAAGCATAAAATAGAAGAAAAAATTGTCCTCGAGAAAAGAACATCGATATATCATACTTTATGAACCGACTGTAAATTACGAAGATATGGCAAACAATTTAAATGTACGTTCCCTATGTTCGGCCAAACAAAATCTAAATAGCCTCGCAAAAATACTTAGGCATTAAGACGGGTCTTTTTTTACTCCATATTCATCTGGTCATCCGAGGACTACAGCCGCAATATATTCCTGCAAGCCTCACGTAACAAAACGTTCTCTCTGCTGTGCTGCCTGCTTAAGGTTTGTTTTCACCATGGCCATTAACACTTTACGATATGCAACAAAAAAGGTATATATTTATATTAATCGGTTAAGACCACTTTTGCTCTACAGTCGTCAAAGATACAGAATTAGTAGTTTTGATTTTGTTGAAAAAAAATGGCCGAAATATCATTTTACAAAATTTGGCAGTTCGCAAGTATCACCAAAATATACTACCATAATACCCTATATAATAAACTGTATATAGTTTGATAAACCGTTATAAAAATGTAGTTCAACAAATAATTCAAGTCGCAACGAACCATTTAGGTAAAGTAATCGGAACATAATTACGATTATCAAATTACCAAACATGTATGTATAAATATTAAAAAAAAAATGAATACACTGCTGCTAGGCATTAAAATTTATAAACTTATACACATCCAGCGCAATTTACGTATTCTTATTGAGCCCCATAGAAATGTATTTTGCGGTTGGATATGCAAATAAACGAAACACTTCAATTACAAACATATTTGAGTAACCAAAAAAAAAAAGTTTGAAACAGAATATCTCCATTAGAAATTAGTAAAAATTACCAAAAAAAAAC
>NW_016207337.1:0-2067 GCF_001687245.7 Rhagoletis zephyria
TTTACGAAAACGCTTCGATACCACACAAAATGTCTGAAACGAAGAAAAGTAATTGCACATAGTTGAGAGTTATACACAAGATAAAATAGTGAAACGATATAATGAAAAGTAATTTTAAAATTCAATATTGTACAGTGTCTTTAAATCCAAAGAAATACTAACGGATGTTTGATAAAACTAATTTCCTGTACACACACTACCAGTGGTGAAAAACACAACGCTGCGCAATTCAGCGCATGCGGGTGATAATTTTCAACTTCCGTTCACCTTTCTTTCGTTCGGTTACACGGTGTTTACAGAGGCGATTACCTGAATCGAAAGTTGACTGCCAAGCAATGTCGTTGAAAGCGATTAGTTGAAAGGCAGTTTACAAGAGCCGGTTGATGCTTTTAACTAAAAGTTGACTGTAAAATCGTCCCTAAAGAAAATACACCATTAGGGAACAAAATACTACACTAGCACAAATTCGTTAGACAGTGATTAGCCTGAGTCCAAATACTGCAAAATTGGTTTTGCCATATAAAGAAACTAGAGATAACTGTTATACACAAAAAATACAGTAGTACCAAAATACCGAAAACTTTGTATGAGACTCAGTGTAACTACTTCAGATCAAACTAACCTAAGGTTAAAATGTTCAAAAAATTGCTTTCAATTTGTACACACTCATACCCTTTTATCAACACAATCACACTTTTCCAAATTGGCTACCACCTTGAAAACAATTTTTATTTTAAGATGCTATGCAATTTTTCATCATAGCTTTTGGTGGTGAGTTTTTGTGTGCAGAAAATTGTGTTTATTTTTGACAACACATACATGTGATGAATTGAAATGAATTCTATGAACGTGTAAATGCAGCGTAAGCAGCCGCCATCTTGTTTGCTTACCAAAAGCTCAAGGCGAATTCATAATTCGCCTGTTCAGAAGCTTGTCCGCCACCACACCACACATTTGGTCACCATGGGGACTTAGGGCTGCAATCAAATCTTTTTCGGCAATTAGGGTGTTGTGCAACAATGTAATGTGGTGAAGATGGTAAAGACTGTAGGTTTCGCTTATGGTATTAATCAAATTTAACATAATTCTATATTATAAAAATACCAAAAATATTNCCTTTTGTTTGTTTACATTTTTGTTGTTGCCTTTTAGGCTTCAGTGACATCAACAGATGTTGGCTGCGTTTCATTTATGTCAAATTCAGCATGCGAAGTTTGCTGCGATGAAGGCAGTGGCAGTGAATTTAGAATTTGGGCTAAACTGAGCAGTACTGCTAGCTGCCACTGCTGTATTGTGAGTCGCTTCATTGGACACCACACTTTCTAAAAAACAGCTGATTTCGAAAAACTGCCGCTGCCACTGCCACTGCATTATTGTATTTTGGGCTTTAGTTAAATATAAACAAATTTAATTGTAAAAATATATTTTGACTTTCTTAAGATATACGGAATGAACATGTTTTAAAGACTTACATACCTGATTTTTGTTAAAAATAAAATAAATAATAAATATTTACGTAATCATCTGGAAAATAACACATACATGCATACTCGTTAACTACGACTTGGCAATGGCAAATCACCGAGTGTATTTCTGCTTTAAAAACTCATAAAAAACATTTGTTGTTCTGAGGCAGAGTAAAACTGTTATAACATCAACACGCGCACCACAAATTGAAGAAGAACATCGGCTAAACCCTTTACGATTCGAATGTTTTGCACAAACCGATGTGTCACGAAAGTCAGTAAAGATTTAAAAATTTAAATAATTCTTGAAATTTTCTTGCACAGCAATTTTTCGATAATTATAACAATAAACGCTGGTTTCTATATATTTTTATTAATCATTCTGTGGTGTAAATAAACGTATTTGCATTTCTCAAAAAATTATAAAAAAAACTAAGATAATTTCTAAAAACTTTATATCATTGTGAATGAAAAGCGACCATGCGTGTTGAGAATTGCCTAGTACTTGAAATTACACCTCTGTGAGTTATCGCTATTTCACCACAATTCTGTTCACTATATTCAGCAAACGAGCTTCCGTTCATCTTTCTTTCGTCTTTAA
>NW_016207338.1:0-2067 GCF_001687245.7 Rhagoletis zephyria
ATACATTTGTCTATATCTATCTCGATTCGTTTTGCCTGTTACAAACAACCGTTATGTGAACAAAATTAATATACCCTTGTGCACAAGTGCGCTCGGGTATAAAAAGAACGTTTCCTATTATTCTACGACGTCGTTTCTTTATTCGTTCCGATATTTTATCACTTTTGCTATGAGCTATGCAGGTATTATTGTTATCGTTTTGCCGTGCGCCTGCCAAAGTTTTTGTTATTTTTCTAATCACAGCCTGTGTGTTGTTTAACGATTACTGTGGCTCATGCGCAACATAAGTGTCTGGCAACAATATACTTGTACATACAGACTTATGTATGACTGCATATTCATCAGCATCATCATCATCCTGATCAACATAGGTACATTTGCTTGCGAGACAGTGTTGCCAGTTTTTTTCCGGAAAAAACTTATCAAAGAAATTAAATTAAAAATGTTCAAACATGTGGCAATCTCCCCAAAAATATTTTCAGCTGTAAGCCTTCTTAAACCTCTTTCGATTGACACCCATATTGCAATATTTACTCTATCTTATCAACCTAACAAAATTGCAATTTTCAAACTGGTGGCAACTCTTTAATTTTTTTTCTATATTTTAAGAAAACGGCATTCAATTTAATGCATTAATTTTCGAGTGATGCTCGTTGTCTGAAAAACTGTAATTTTCAGTTGAAATTGTGAATCTGGCAACATTGATGCGGACACATCTCCTCTCCTGCTACAAAGTATCTATGTACATATGTTGCATGAATCGGGAAGACTACTAAGTGCCGCTAAACGAAATGTAAATAAGCATTAAACAACTCTACAATGATGCAGCAGCAGCAAAACATCAACAATACAAACAAAATAACAACCAACAATGGTAAGCACAAACATAAAAAAAATAAAAGGAAAAACATGACAGCAACAAATAAATCGCAATGCCAAAGCCAACATGCAAACAGCAGCAACAACTTGCAGTCCAACAGATTTATGTTTCGCCCGTTCAACATGTTGAATATGGCTACTACCACCGATGCGGCACTTGCACCTCGCGTGATGCTGCAGCAATGTTGGTGCTCACTCACTCACTCACGCACTCACTCACCTACTCATCGACTCGCTTCACTTCGACATGCGATTTTGATTTTCGAGTGTAAATTTCCAGCGAAGTTGAAGTTGCCAGACGCTTCTTCTTCTTCCTATGATTTTACTTCATAGTGGTATTGGTGTTGCACATTGCATACGCCAACCAACAACCAAGTGTTGTAAATTATTTGTTGCAACACAAGTGGAAATGTTAAACTTTGGCAAAGTGTTGAAACGAAGCCGCCAAAAGCGTTCACGGATATCTGACGCGTCAAGTGAATGAGTGGAGTGAGTGGTTAATGGATGACTGTGGTGGTGAAGCTGGTGGTGGTTTGGTTGTAAGAGTGCCCAGCGTAGTTACAGAAATATTGGCGGCGGTTCCTCTGATGAAGCTGATGATTACTATAAAATATTAATAGTTTATGCGTATTTTTTTGTTTAGATGTAACGACACTTCCTGTGATGTTATTGGAAACAAAAAAAACGTTGTAGAAAGACTTCCATGAAGAAATTTTTTTCGGAATTTGTGTCGAAATATTGCGGAAAACTCTACGTGAGTAGTAAACTTCCACGAAAGTCTCACGTTCAACAAAAACTTTCAAATTTTTTTGTATAGTGATGTTCAGAATTAGAGGTATAAAAACATCCGTGATGCATACTAATGTGGAGTGTGTAGATCAGACTCCCAGCTGAGAGACCATGAAATTTGTTTATCCACACCCGGAACTTTTCTTAGTGAATTCCACATTGGAACATTTAAAACGTTTGACAACTTATGTCAACTACTTGTCATCTACAGCGGCTTTTCCGATCAAAGTTAGTCGGATTTATAATCGTTGACCTCTTTTTGTAAGATTGAAGGTAAAGATCACAATTATGTGCGTTTCTATTGAATTTTTGTTTCAATTCCGCTCAGAAAAATTCATATTTCATTTAATTTTTATAATTTTTATACCCGAGCGCACTTGTGCACAAGGGTATTATAAC
>NW_016207339.1:0-2067 GCF_001687245.7 Rhagoletis zephyria
AAGCAATCGTTTCCGTCGTCCAGCCAGTCCTTTTGCTACTGCTAAATTGTTGTCCGATCAATAGATCGCTCACTCACTCACACTTTTTGCCTCAACTTTTCTACTTTTTTTACTTTTAAATCAATAGCCACTCTTTGAACTACTTTTTTGCAACACTGAAGCCCAGCACTGGTTTTAGTGTTGGAGACATTCAGCAGAATCAAAATCAAAAGTTTTCGTTCATTTCAATTGGCAAATATTTATAATGCTCCTTTTCTTTTATTTTCTTTCAGTGTCGATTGGATCAGGCAATAAGAGGGCGGCAAAAAAGAGAAGAGAAAAAGTAGAATCACAAGCATCAACAATAAATTGTTTCTTCAGCAACAACAACGGCACTTCTTTCCATTTGACCAGTCTCGGGAACATTCTCCCGCTCTCTTTGTGCCCATCTCCTCCTCCTCCTCTTTTTCCCATTGACATGTGTCGAATATTCCTTCCTCCCTTCTCCTCACACTGTACACTTCATTCTGCACATTGTGTTTGTGCACAGCAGCAGCAGTGTCTGTCAATCAATCAACTACCACCGCCACCAGTACAGCAGAACTGTTCAGAGACTTGTCCGCATCATCTCGCATCATCGTCGTCTACACATTCAATGCTTCAACCCTTTTTCCAACACTACTTCTACTACTACACAACATGACATCGATTTGCTGTGGGGTTCAGCATCAGCAACAACATCACTGATCGCTTCACTAATTACTGCGCTCAATTAACTCATTTGCTGGGGGTGCTGTTGTTGCAACTTTGTGTCTGTAACTCAACCCATTCTTCCAAACGAAACTGACTGACTGCTTGACTAGAGGCAAACAAACAAAGTCTTCCTCTCTCTCGTCTTTCTTCTCAATTATGGTACGTTCTTTTCTCCTCTTCATTTCTTCTCTCGACTCCATCGGAAACGATTCGTCTCAAGACTGGGAGTCATTGTCCGACGCTGCCGTCGCCTCCTATTAACCGTCTGCCTTTCACAAACTTGTTTTAGGTTTTTACTTTGTTACGACAAAACTACCCTAAAGTAGTACTCATTTCAATTGAGTTTTTCTTTTTCTTTTTCCTCTTCAGNAACAAACAAAGTCTTCCTCTCTCTCGTCTTTCTTCTCAATTATGGTACGTTCTTTTCTCCTCTTCTTTTCTTCTCTCGACTCCATCGGAAACGATTCGTCTCAAGACTGGGAGTCATTGTCCGACGCTGCCGTCGCCTCCTATTAACCGTCTGCCTTTCACAAACTTGTTTTAGGTTTTTACTTTGTTACGACAAAACTACCCTAAAGTAGTACTCATTTCAATTGAGTTTTTCTTTTTCTTTTTCCTCTTCAGCCTTGGAAATCCTCAAAGATTAATCGTAAGTGCAGTACTGTTTTTTCTTCTTCATTTTCTTTTGCCTCTATCTTACTTATTTTCCAATTACCAAGCTTAGCATTTGTGTTGCAGCATAAACTCAGACAATCAGTTGAAAATTAATTTTTCAAGTCCACTCTTCTTTTTTGTGTGAGCAAAGTTCAAGTACAAAATGTAAGCAAGAGCAGGGGCATTCGCATTCAATTTTAGAAAGTCTTGCTCTCAATTTAAATACAGTGAAGTAGACTTGATTTTTTGTACAGTTGCAAATTTCAATTTTCAAGTATAAACCTCTTTCTAATTTATGCTCTTTTCTTAAGCCTACACGAGCATGATCATGGGTTGTGCAGAAGCAGAAGCAGTACGAACTTTTAGCTTTTCCGCTCAAGTGAACACAATTTAGTGAGGAATTTAGTGCACAGGCACATGCACACTTACTCGGTGTCTACAAAGTGTCACTTTCAATTTGAATTTGATTGCCTACCGAAGAACTTCCAGCAACTCAAAGTTCTGGTGGCAGGTCTCAGGTTTTAAACTTTAAAAAATATTTCATTTTATTTCTTTATCTTCTCTACCTTTGCTTGATTGCTCTACCTAAGCCCAGTTTGAAGCTCAGCACAAAGTTCAAATTGTTTTTAGGAAAAAACGTGATAATTTACCTTATCTGCTGGTCCATTTGTAGGATTGAAG